>NC_029776.3:98964248-99006271 GCF_000817695.3 Arachis duranensis
TTTTTTTAAAGCAATATATTGTTAATTTTAGGAGAAGTAAATAATTTGTTTTTTTAGATAATAGTAATTTTTTAAAAAGATTTATCTAAATAGATTTAAAATTATATGAAAGTAATTCATTTTTAACAAAAAAAATATTTTTTATAATTCAAAAAACCCATCCAAACCCAACAATTTATTTAGCAACAGCATTACAAATGACTATTCTATTTCAATTTTTTTACAGTTGTTGATGTATTCGATGACATTAATTTAGAAAGTGATTACTCTATTGATTTTCAAGACGACAATGTCATTGGTAAAATTTAAATTCATCAATATTTATAACATTATTAAGTTATATTTTAATGGAATAATATTTATGACTAGAGCATAACAAGATATATTATTTTTTTAATATTTTATTTAGATGAAAGTGCGACTGCATACGAGATTGACAGCTTAGTTATTGATGAAGAAGGTATGTTTTCATTAGATACACAAATATAGATATATTAAATGATTCAAAATATAATTTACATTATATTAGCTAATGAAATTAAAATTTTATTTTAAAGCTTTTTGGGATGCGGGTGATCCTTCTCATACATGTATATATTGCAAAGCTTTGATGTGGGATCATGAGAGACTTTCAAAGAGTATCAATAGTGTCACTCCTCATTTTGGTTTGTGCTGTATGGATGGCAAAGTTGAGTTGCCCCTAATGAAACAGGCCCCAGATAATCTAAAAGCATTGTATTTTTTGGACGATGAAATGGGCCGATACTTTCGAAAAAACATAAGGGCATTTAATGCAATGTTTTCATTCACATCAATGGCTGGCAAGATTAACCATAAAATTAACAATGGTTCCGGTCCGCCGTCATTTATTTTGAGTGGCCAGAACTATCACTCAATCGGAAGTCTTATTCCACAAGCAAATGAAAAACCAAGATTTGCACAGCTCTACATTTATGATACGGACAACGAGATTCATAACAGCATTAGTGCTGTTCTGTAAGTTTTTTTTGTATACACAAAGCATACTCTTTATAGTATCAAATTTATTCACTTACTCATTTAAGGTCCATCAATATGTTGTGTTTGTCATATTTTCTTTCCTTTTTTTTTCAGCCCAGTAAGTTCGGTGGGTAATCTTGAACATGATATAGTTTGTATGCTGAAAAATATGCTAGATGAGCATAATCCTTTGGCACAGTCGTTCCGTTATGCTCGGGATAGATTCACCGAGTCACATTCTCTTGATATGAAGTTAAAACTGATTAGGCGTAGGGAAAAAGATGGTCGGCGATACAACTTGCCTACTGCATCAGAAGTTGCAGCATTGGTAGTTGGTGACATTGATGATTCTTTATTGGACAGAGATATCATATTGGAAACCAAATCAAAACAACTAAAGAAGATTGATGTTATCCATCCATTGTATTTGGCTTTGCAGTATCCTCTTATTTTTCCATACGGTGAGGATGGATATAGAACAGGCATCTTAGCAGCTTCTCGATACAACGTTGACGGTTCAAAGAAGAGGAATACAATAAGCATGAGGGAATTCTTTGCATTTCGACTGCAAATGAGGTCATCTGAGTCACCAATTCTGCTTAACTCCCGTAGGTTGTTCCAACAGTTCTTGGTTGATGCATATACTATGGTAGAGTCTGAGCGTCTTAGTTTTCTTCGTTTCAACCAACCAAAGTTGAGGGTTGAAAAGTACAAGTTATTGCATGAGTCTTTAGTTAGAGGTGAAGCAGATGCTGTTTCAAGTGGTCAAAGAATAATTCTCCCAAGCACTTTTACGGGTGGACCTAGATACATGTTTAATAATTGCAAGGATGCATTTGCTCTTTGCAAGCATTTTGGTTATCCAAGTTTTTTAGTCACCATCACATGCAATCCTGAATGGGATGAGATAAAGCGCTTATTAATTGGTACTGGCCTTAAAGCAGAAGATCGTCCTGATATTACATCAAGAGTCTTTAAGATTAAGCTAAACAACTTAATCAGAGATTTTAAGTATGGTGATATTTTTGAAAAGATTTCTGGATGTAAGTCTTCTTTTTTTAAAAAAATGTGAAGTTTTACTGCAAATTTTTTAATTTACATTTCATTATAGTAACTTTTGCTGTTTTGGTTTTATTTTCAGATGTATGCACTATTGAATTTCAGAAGAGGGGTCTTCCTCATGCTCATATTTTGTTGTTCATGCATCCTCTTTCAAAACCTAGGTCTCCTGATGATATAGATAAGTTAATATCGGCACAAATACCCGATAAACGTCGAAGGCCTAAGTTATATGCTGCTGTTGAGAAATTCATGGTTCATGGTCCATGTGGCAAGTATAACAAGAATAGTCCTTGCATGGTAAATGGTTTGTGCTCCAAATATTTTCCCAAACAATTTAGACAACGTACTGTTGTTGATGAAGCTGGGTTCCCAAAGTATTGTAGGCCAAAAAATGGTCGCACCATAATAAAAAAGGGTGCAACTCTTGATAACTCTTTTATTGTCCCGTACAACCCAACTTTGTTATTAAGGTATGGTTGTCACATTAATGTTGAGCATACTTGCCAAACTTCTGCCATCAAATATTTATTCAAGTATGTTCACAAAGGAAATGATCGTGTTACTGCTTCATTCTACCAGACATCAGTTAATGGTAATGCTCCTCCTATTGTGGATGAGATTAACAACTATTATGATTGTAGATACATTTCTGCATGTGAAGCTGCTTGGAGATTATATGGTTATGATATTCAAGTTAAGGAGCCTGCTGTTATCAGACTTCCATTTCACCTACCAGATGAGAATCCTGTTATTTTCAAGGAATACGAGGGTATTCAGGATGTCCTTAGTCGTGTTGATGCGAAGTTCACTAAATTACAAGCATGGTTTGTTGTGAATAAATATTTTCCATTGGCTAGGTCATTGACCTATTGTGAGTTTCCACAGAAATTTGTATGGAAGGACGATATTTCAATGTGGATTCCAAGGAAACAAGGTTATTCTATTGGTAGGTTGACACATGTTCCTAGAGGTAATGGCGAGGATTATTATCTTAGACTTCTTCTCAACATTCAGAAAGGTTGCACCAGTTTTGAGGAAATACGCACTGTTGATGGTGTTACACACAACACTTTCAAAGAAGCATGCTATGCACTAGGTCTCTTGCAAGACGACAAAGAATTTATTGATGCTATTCTTGAAGCAAGTACTTGGGCTTCAGCCAACTATGTTCGTGACCTTTTTGTCATGCTTCTGATATCAAACAACATAGCATGTCCAGATTTTGTCTTAGAAAGATGCTACAAAGAATTATCTGAGGATATTTTATTTGAGCAAAGAAGAATTCATCATGTTCAAGGTATTTAGTTAAAAATTGTACAATTTATGGTTTTAATTTATTTATTGATATGTTATTATCTTGAAGTTGCTACATGTATTAATATAAAAATTATATTTTTGTATAGATCTTCATTTGTCTGACGAGCATATCATGAACTTGACCCTTGCAAAAATTGAAGACAAGATGCAAGCTAATGGAAGGTCTCTTAAAGAGTTTCCAGCGATGCCCTACCCATCATTAGATCTTTTTCATGGTTTAGAAGATCGCTTATTGTTGGACGAGGTTAATTTTGATCGTTCTTTGCTTAAGCAGCAATATATGCAATCTCTAAAGACCATGACAGATGAGCAACGATCTGCATTTGACACCATTGTTGATTCCGTAAACAATGATCGCGGCGGATTTTTCTTTCTATATGGTTATGGTGGTACTGGCAAGACGTTCATCTGGAATACTCTTTCTGCTTATCTTAGATGTGGTGGGAACATTGTTCTTAATGTTGCTTCAAGTGGCATTGCTTCTTTACTACTTCCTAATGGTCGTACTGCTCACTCAAGATTTAAAATACCATTAAGCATCAATGAGGACTCGATATGCAACATAAAGCCGGGAACACCTCTTTGTAAACTTATTTGTAAAGCAAAGCTTATTATATGGGATGAGGCACCAATGTTAAGTAAGTATTGTTACGAAGCTCTTGACAAGTCTCTAAAAGACATCCTTCGCTTTCAGCCATCGTTTAATCCAAACCTTCCATTTGGTGGCAAAGTTGTTGTACTTGGCGGAGACTTCAGGCAGATTCTTCCAGTAATACCTATGGGTTCACGGCAAGATATTGTGCAAGCATGCATTAGTTCATCTTATCTATGAGATTTTTGCACAGTCTTAAAGCTTTCAAAGAATATGAGGCTTACTGTTGGTGGTATGGTTGAAGTTGATGATGATATCAAAGCTTTTGCAGATTGGTTAATTCAAATTGGGAATGGATTGGCAGGTGATTCAACAGATGGTGAGTCAGAAGTAGTCATCCCTAAAGACATACTTATTGATGATACTGATGATGGGTTTCAGAATTTGGTTACATTTGTCTACACAGGGTTATTGATGAACTTGGATAACATTAATTATTTCAAGGAGCGTACGATTTTGGCACCCACTCTTGAAGTTGTCCATGAGGTCAATAACACAATTATGGAATTTATTAATAGTGATGAAAAAGTTTATCTTAGTTCAGACTCATTATGTGCTGAAGAGGGCAACATGGAATACGAGTTGGATGCTATTACAACTGATGTTCTAAATTCGATAAATTGCTCAGGTTTGCCCAACCATCAGTTGAAACTCAAAATTGGTGTACCTGTGATGCTTCTAAGGAATATAGACCAAAGCAATGGACTTTGCAATGGTACTCGATTACAGGTTCGTAGACTTGGAAATCATGTAATTGAATGCAACATCTTGACGGGAGACAAGTGTGGTGAAGTAGTTCTCATTCCACGCATGAATATGGCTCCGAATAATGAAACTCTACCTTTCAGGTTTCAACGTAGACAATTTCCTTTGGTAGTCTCTTTTGCAATGACCATAAATAAATCTCAAGATCAAACTTTGAGCAAAGTTGGTTTATACTTACCTAGACCTGTTTTTACACACGGACAATTATATGTTGCGTTGTCTAGGGTGAAGTCTAGAGAGGGTTTGAGAGTTTTGATAAAGAATAATGGATCACTAAGTGATGATTCTACCTTAAATGTTGTGTATAGGGAAGTTTTTCAGAATCTCTAATGATGTGCTTTAAAGTTTTTATGCTTTTGTACAATTCGGATGTTATTGCATATTTTTTTGCGACTTTTCTTTCTTTTTTTAAGTTGTAGGAATTTTTTTTATAGTCAGTAACTACATAGATATTTTATTTTTGAGTGTTCGCTTGCATTATGTTATTTTTTTAATAATTTTTATTAGAGTTAATTTAATGTTTATTGCCAATTTCAAGTGGAGATTATGGTTTGTTTAATTTGTCGTCTATGTGTTGAGTGTGCAATTATATATAGCACATATTGAAAAAAAATTCAACAAAATCCTATGCGTTTTTGTAATTAAAATTTGTTCTATAATGTAATAAATTAAAGCAGTGATTTAGTTCATCATTTCCCGTGCTTAGCACGGGTCATGCACTAGTATATACACTAATACACGGGAAAGCTTTCCTATATAATATAAGATCTGTTGCCATATGGTTAACTTAATGATTATTATTTATTTATGCATGAAGTTTTACACAGGAACCGCTTCATTACATTCCCAACCCCCAAAAGCTTCACCTTTGTTAACGCAATTCCTCAACACTTCTACAACCATTCTTCATCTTAAACAGACCCAGGCCTTCGCTCTTAAACTCCTCTCTCACCAACCGCATCAATACAATCACTTCTTGGGTCGTTTGTTTCTGAGGATTTTCTATCTTAATGCCGAAATATCTAATCTCTGCTATGCCCACAAACTGTTTGATGAAATGCCAAACTGCCCAAACAGCTTCCTTTGGACATCCCTTATTCGCGCGTTTATATCTGGTACCCAATTTCGCCATGGAATTTCCACCTATGCTAGGATGCACCAAAATGGGGTCTTGCCATCTGAGTTCACCTATTCCACAGTCCTCAATGCATGCGGACGTATCCCCGCCACGTTCGAAGGGACACAAGTTCATGCAAGGGTGGTGCAGTCAGGTTTCTTGGGGAACAAGTTTGTGCAAACCGCTTTACTTGACATGTATGCGAAGTTTGGTAGTGTTTTCGATGCAAGGGTAGTGTTTGACGGGATGTGTGATAGAGACCTAGTTGCATGGACGGCAATGATTTGTGGGTATGCCAAGGCGGGGATGATGATTCATGCGAGGTGGTTGTTTGATAACATGGGGGAGAAGAATTCTTTTACTTGGACTACTATGGTTGCAGGGTATGCAAATAGTGGCGACATGAAATCAGCCAAGAAATTGTATGATGCCATGGACGAGGAGAACAAGAGTGTGGTCACGTGGGTAGCAATGATAGCTGGTTATGGGAAGTTTGGTAAAGTAAGTGAAGCAAAAAGAGTGTTTGATAGGATATCAACGCCACGTGATCCGTCAGCATGTGCAGCAATGCTGGCTTGTTATGCCCAAAATGGGTATGCAAAGGAAGCTATTGACATGTATAAGGAAATGAGGCAATCAAAAATTAAAATCACTGAGGTGGCAATGGTGGGTGCTTTATCAGCATGTGCACAACTTAGGGATATTCAAATGTCAAGTACATTGACAGAACATGTTGAGGAGAGTATTTATGGTATATCTTCTATTATTACTTTGTTTTCTGCACTTTAGTGTCAACTCAATCTCTTTAGCTTGAACCTCTTGATACTAACCTTTGCGCTCTTGTTTAATTGGGTTTCGACCAATTGTTCTTTCATTTCAGATAGGATATGTATTATATCCAATTCATTGATCCACATGCATTCCAAATGTGGAAACATAAACTTAGCTTGGACGGAATTCAGTAGAATGAAATACAGAGATGTGTATAGTTATAGTGCAATGATTGCAGCCTTTGCTGAGCATGGGAAATCACAAGATGCTATAGATCTTTTCCTAAAGATGCAGAAGGAAGGATTGCAGCCAAACCAGGTTACATTCGTGGGTCTCCTCAATGCATGTAGTTCTTCAGCTCTCATCGACGAAGGTTGTAGATATTTTCGGACTATGACTGAGGTATTTGGTATTCAGCCCTTACCCGAGCATTATGCTTGCATGGTAGATCTGCTTGGGAGGGCTGGGCAACTTGAAAGGGCATACTGTCTCATAAAGCAGAATGCAAGCGCCGATGCAACCACCTGGGGTTCTTTATTAGCAGCTTGCAGGGTTTATGGCAATGTGGAATTGGGTGAGACAGCTGCTAGACATCTCACCATGATTGACCCTGAGGATTCAGGAAATTATGTGCTTCTAGCAAACACTTATGCATCGAAGGACAAATGGGAACATGCAGAAGAAGTTAGGAAGTTCATGAGTGAAAAGGGAATGAAAAAACCTTCAGGGCATAGTTGGATACAAAGAGAGATAAGTGGACAGTTTAGAGATGAAATATTTTGATTGTCAATCTTCTGCTTGTTAGATATATTATTTCTGCCAATGTAATGGCATGAATTCCTCTTCTGCATTTCCAAAGTTCTTTCCAATGGTGGATGCTAGAGAAGAAGCACATTCGTTGTTAATCTCTGCTCATTGAATATCTGATTTCAATCAATAAAATGATCACATTTCTTCTCCATCTCCAAAGAGGATCCGATTGGAGCTAAGGTTCAATGCTTTTGAGAAAGGTATATCAGAGGGCTTGCTCAGGTTCAATCAACGGCAGCTAATATTTGAAATTGTTGTCAATATTACTCTGGCAATGCTTATTGGAGACAAAATTAGCAGATATATCCTTACTTCCCGGTAATTTTCTTTGTGCTGTATCTCCAATTTATTTAGATTTCTTTTTTCTTTTGGTGTATAAACCGATAAAAGCCTCAAAAAATCCTTATTACAAACTATTACCTAATACGGCACTATGAAGGGAGGTGGAAAAAAAAGAGTGGAGAATGAGACATAAATATGAACATAAGATTTTGAAGTTTTATTTAATCAGTCTCGAATTAGGTAAAAAGGCCTTATAAACTGGCTTTCTTAGGGGCTAATAAACATAACAGCATTAGATAGATGAGCACACACATTCATCATGCAGTGATAAATTCTCCATGATGGCATGATTGTAATTGATTTAGAACCTTTGTAAGACAAAATCTGATTAAACTATCAAAATAATACATACTAGACTCACATCCATCTGATGCGCGGAGAGCTAAATTGATTATACTATATACTATAAATTTAAAAGTATTATATTGTTTATAAATTAATTAGATAATATGTAGATTAATATTAAACTTAAAAGACTCATTTATAAAAAATATTTATAATTTGTATATAATTCAATATAATTATTTAAAATTAAAAAACAAAGAAAAATATACAACGAAAGCCTTGTGAAGTTAGTCTCTTTTTAAATATTAACTCGTATGTTTTCTAATATTTTTATATATTAGAAAACTTTCTTATATACTTTATCATAAAATATAATCAATTCTAAGAAGTTATGTTTCTTTTCATTAACAAGCTTATTCTATAATAGGTTTATATCAACTTTTATATGATAAGAATAGATAGATAGATAGATGTTTGCTTATTTAATTGAGAGGTCTAAGTAACAGCTATGCTATCTCAATGTCCTTTCCACTTTAGGTACTCATCTACTGTTAAAGGTTTTGGACCACCAAACCAATCAATTAAGAATATATTTTCAATCTCCAATTTGTAGACTTGAAAGTTATGATCCGTAGGCCAGCCTGTTCACATTTCAACAAAAAGAATGAATCAAATTTCAGAATGCATTAGGGAGAAGAGTAAGATGGAACGTGTAACTTAGCAACTAGTGGCTAGCATAAGAAAAGAATAAATGCTCTTATCTTATTTAGTCCAATTACCTTTCATCTCTGAATGCTTGGAAAACAATGCATTTCTGCCAAATTCAGCTTCTTTGGACTTTTCATCAACCAATATCAGCTAAAACATAAAAGAAGACTTGTCAAGTTCTCATACAAACCAATAGCAATTTCATCATGTTTTCTGCCTTTGTGAAAGAATATCTGTTCTGCAAAGCCGACATAAAATAGTTGGAACTAAAGATGAATAGTTAACTTCTCATTCAACAAAATAGGAACTTTATCACAACTTTTTATTATGTGAATATCATGAAGGTCCTTTCGGGCATAATAAAATTCATTGCTATATGCAGGAAATGTATGGTAAGATCTGTATCAAACAATAATTCATGTGAGACGAAGTTAGCAGAACAGTATGGAAGTGAAAAGGAAAGCATTTTGTTCAGTATGATCACATTTTTTAGCGCTCTCGTTTGAGGCAGTCCTCCATATGCAGGGGATACAGGATCAACTCAAGACAAAAGGGTAACAAGAATAAAAGAATTCACAATATTTTGTGGCTTATGGGGCCGTGAAAGAGTTTTTCTGAAAGGGTGATGATACATCATAAATTCATAAGTATTTGCACATTTAAAATTTTCAGAGACTAAAAGTTAACTAGCACAGAAGACAACTCAATAAAACGAGGACAAACTTGTCATCACCCAAAATGAACAATCAGATTCAACTGTTTCTTTTTCTAATTTTTTCACATACCTTTCCTGTTAGAGTAATTTTTGAGCAGGTAGGATTCTCTGGGTCTATCTTGCCACAGGTCCCAAGAGGATATTCACTGACTGTAAAGGAAGCTCTTTGGTCTTTCAATGCATTTTTTACTGTTGGATCCAAATTTGTCAAGTAAAAGTATGGGATGCCAGTGCCTTGGTCAGGTATCCCATCACTAAATGATACCACATTCCTGCAGTTAGACAATATATTACTTGATTTCTGTGGGAAACCTCTTTTACTTTTAATCAAGATTAAAACTATGGAAACCAAGACATTGAATGTAAAATATTTATGAGTTTACATTTGGCAGATTAATTAACTCAAAAGGATGGTTGCACTAAAATTTATAGGAGTCAGCAAACGAGAAGGAGGAGATTAACATGATCTTGATGAAAGTTCTATGTAGTTGTTGGCCTGATAGGCTGATACGGTTACTACCATGCATTTACATATTACTTTGATTATATATATATAGCCATGCGACTTTGAACATTTTTCAGGGCACTATGAATCTACTTGAAACCGTTATATGTATTCTAGGTATCAAAGTATAAATATACGATATGCTTACCCCCAGGGTGCTCCACCCAAATCAATTGAGATTGTGCTGCCAAAAAAAGGGGAAAAGTGGAGTTGATATACATGATTTGATCTTTACAACCAGATAAATTAAATAAAAATAATTAGCTAGTGACAAGAATTGGTTCATCATGAAAATTTTGATGAATTTTTATGTAGTCATGGAACTTCTTAATTTCTTGACTTGCCTTTCAGCAAATCTAAGGTTTGGGAATGGGGAGGGAAGGCATCCTCCGCCCCCACCCCATCCAGTTGACATCCCTAAAAAGGATAATAACATCAATGAAAATTTGAAATTAGCGAAAGTGTGCAATGAGAGAGACCAGCCAACGAGCGGTGGCAATAGCATCATTTGGGTCAGGTTTTTTAGAAATGGACAGCATTGATCTCCTGTGTGCCATAGAATTCTGGGAACAAACCAAGAAGAGTACGATAGGGACAACAAGTACATGCAAAACTCTAATACTTTTCATTTTCATCGTCTCTCAACTCCCACAAGTCCACAACAGCACTATAGACTATAGTAGTGTAAGAGAAGAGAAGAGACTAGTTAATTAGTTATAGTCCAGGCAGTTGCGCGAGAATGATCCAAAATTTTAACTCTTCTCTCTCATCATTGATTATATATAACATGCAAATTTGTGTTTCTTTTTCCTCCTTCTTTCTAATATCTTACTTTTTTCTTAATGAACAAATAGCATTTTGCTATTCTTTCTATTTTAAAATATCTATTTAAAAGTCATAAATTAATATTTTAAAATAATTGTCCATTTTTAATATCACAATGGTTAATCATTATCATTATTATCGCTAGCGCCAAACATATTGAAGTGGTGCACTAGTGCGTTTTAGGCTTGTAGCATAACAGTCTTTGTGTTCCTTTTCTCAATGACATTTATAAAAGTATTATATATTAATAAGGAGATTTGATAACAATTAAAAATTAATTTTAGTAAAATTTGTCAATATTTACAAGATTTAATACTATATTTTTGTAATAATTATGTTGATTTTTTTTCCTTATATTACCATAGACACTATATATAGTATTTTGTTTATAGTTCATAGGTATATGTACTAGAGTCAATACCCTTTGTCTTTTTTGTTTTTGCCTTAACTAGAGACGGAACTAGATAACATATTAGAGAAGGATAAAAAATATTTATACAATAAACTAAGATTTTTAACTATTTACTACAATAATAATCTATTTTTTATTTTTTAATTTTAAATTGAAGTTGATTCCATTAACATAAAAATTATCGTTTTATTATTTTTTATTAATTAATCGATATTTTTATTATTTTAATTATATAATAATCATTTTTAATCAAATTTCACTTTATCATAATTATTTACAATGCCTAATATCATGAAGTTCCACTAGCATATAGGATATTGAAAGTACAATGGATATAACTAATATATTTTTACAATATCTTGATTGTGATAGCAAGGATTTGTTCACCTCCTAATCTGTTGAGAGCGTAGTGTCATAGTAAATTTTAGAAAGTTAAATTTAACATTATTTGTATAGTTTTTTGAAGTGTTTGAGAATGTTCTAAATAGTTTCAGAAAGTTCTAGAATGCCCTAGAAGGTTCCGCAATACCCTAGAAGGTTCTAGAAGACTCTGGAAGGTCATAGAGTATTCTAGAAGAATGTAGATGTATATAGAACTATGAAGAGTAGTATGGAATAATCTAGAAGTATTTAGAAAGTTGTGGTATGATGGATATTTGTAATGAAGGTTCTAGATGATTAATCTAGACCGTTGATTAGATTTAATCCTAACCATCCATTGAGGAGGTGGATGGCTATAAATAGGAATAAGAGTTAGAGTGTGATGTTATGTGTGAGTCATTTGTAACCAGTGTTCTTTCCACCAAAACTTCCTTTCTCTTGTGTTTTCTTGTGTTCTTAACTTCCTTGCTAAGTATTGAGGGTTAGGCTGACTTGGTCTTAGTTCAAGAGATTGAGTAAGTCTGAGTGCCGGCACGGTAGCGTTGGAGTGTAGCCAAAGCCATGACAATTTGACATCAGAGCAAGGTTCGAGAGGGAGCACAAGTGGTTTGTGGGTATGGCTTCTAGTGTAACCATGGAGCATGTTGAGTCTCAAAGAGGAAGGGATACTATTCCTTCTCAATGGGGAAGCAAGAAGGTGCACTCTTCAAGTGAGCCTAGAGGTAAGGGCTCTAACTTCTTAGAAGAGAAAGTTTTTATGTTGGAGAATATTCTATCCTCTATGGATGAGCACTTCCAAAGGATAGAACATGACAAGGAGACCCTCGAGACTAACGTGTTAGGAGAACTAAATGCTTTCAAAGAAAGCATGCTCCAAATCGAAGAGAAACTTGAGAATTCCTTGAAGCTATTTAAGGAAGTTCGAGTTTGGTTCGAGGAGGCAAAATCTCGACCAACCATTATAAGGGATACGACAAAGATTGATCTCCCAAAGTCAAAGGAGTTCAAGGGGGTGAGGGACGCTCGGGTGGAGAACTTCCTATGACAAATGAAGAGGTACTTTGAAGGTCAAGGGATGGTCGAAGAAGCAATAAAAGTATGCACTGCAGCTCTCTACCTTTCTGATAATGCTACTTTGTGGTGGAGGAGAAAGTGCGTAGATATGAAAAAGGGTACTTGCAACATAGCTACATGGGAAGATTTCAAAAGAGAGTTGAAAAGACAATTCTTCCCTGAGAATATGGTCTATGAAGCAAGAAAGAAATTGAAGGAGTTGAAGTATAAGAGTACAAGTAGTGACTATATAAAGGAGTTCACTACTCTCATGCTTCAAATCCCCAACTTAGCATTAGAGGATGCATTGTTCTTCTTTATTGATGGACTCCAACCTTGGGCAAAGCAAGAACTACAAAGAAGGAATGTTAAGGATGTCGATGAGGTCATCGTAGTGGCCGAATCACTCACTGAGTATCATAGGGGAGACTCTAAACCCAAGTCTTCTTCCAAACCTAGTTCTACTGAAGGTGGGGGAGACAAGGGGAAGAGTTTCTCAACTAAAAAAGAAGAGAAATACTCTTCAAAGAAAGAGTAAGAGAAAAAGAAGAAGGTTTTTGTGCCCAAAGGATGATGCTTTGTGTGCAAAGGACCCAAGTCTTCTTCCAAACCTAGTTCTACTAAAGGTGGGGGAGACAAGGGGAAGAGTTTCTCAACTAAGAAAGAAGGGAAATACTCTTTAAAGAAAGAGTAAGAGAAAAAGAAGAAGGCTTTTATGCCCAAAGGATGTTGCTTTGTGTGCAAGGGACCACACCAAATGAAGGACTATCCCAAACTAGGGACTCTGCCATCTATCGCCAAGGAACGAGAGTCACAAACTCAAATAAATGAGTGTGTTGGATCTATCCAACTCATGAATGCTGTGAAGGGCAAAGAGGCAAGCACCGCAGAAAAGAAAGGCTTGATGTATGTCAAATCCTTTATCAATGAAAAATCCGTCATGGCTATGATCGACACTAGTGTTATACACAACTTCATCACACCTAATGAAGCAAGGAGGCTTGGGTTAAAGATCACCAAAAAGAATGGCTGGTTCAAACCCGTGAATACCAAGGGTGAACCTCTTAAGGGAGTAGGAAAATGGGTTGAGATGACTCTTGATTCTTGGAAGGGTCTTGTGGATTTCTCAATAGTACCCATGGACGATTTTAAAATAGTCATCAGGCTCAATTTGTAAAGGAAGATAAATATAATACCTATGTCATACTACGACATAGTATGCATCATGGAGAAAGGGTCTCCATGCATGGTCCTTACAGTCTCTAAAGTTGGAGGACCACCGATGCTCTCTGTTATGCAACTCAAGAAAGAGATCAAGAAGAGAGAGATTACATATTTACCTCTATTACAAGAGGAGTCAACATCTAAAAGAGAAGACATTTCTCCCAATATCAAGGAAGTTCTTGAAGAAAATAAAGATGCAATGCTTCTCGAGTTGCCAAAACAACTACCACATATGAGGAAGGTGGACCACAAGATTGAATTGGAGTCAAGAGCAAAGCTGCCTGCCTCAGCACCTTATAGGATAGCATCGCCAGAACTTGAGGAGTTGAAGAAGCAACTCAAGAATTTGCTAGATGCTAGGTTCATTCGTCCATCAAAGGCACCTTATGGCTCACCAGTCTTTTTCCAAAAAAAGCATTATGGTTCGTTGAGACTATGCATCAACTATCAAGCACTTAACAAGATAACCATCAAGAAAAAACACCATATTCCTTTGATAGCCGATTTGTTTGATCAACTTGGTAGAGCCAAGTGGTTCTCAAACCTGGATTTGAGGTCAGGATATCACCATGTAAGGATTGCTGATGGTGATGAGCTTAAGACCACGTGTGTCACGAGGTATGGATCGTATGAGTGGTTGGTGATGCCTTTTTGGCTTGACCAATGCTCCTGCGACCTTCTCTACCTTGATGAATGAGATCTTTCGACCTTACCTTGATCAGTTTGTAATGGTCTACTTGGATGATATTGTTGTCTATAGCAATACTTTAGAGGAACATGTAGAATACTTACGAACCGTGTTTAAGATCTTGCGAGAGAATAACCTATATGTGAAGAAGGAAAAGTGTTTCTTTGCAAGGGATGAAGTCCACTTCTTGGGACACATAATTAAAGATGAAGCTCTCTGCATGGATCAAGGAAAGGTGAAGGCTATTAAAGAATGGGAGCCGCCAAATAAGGTATCTGAATTGAGGTTATTCCTTAGGTTGGCTAATTACTATCGGAGGTTTATCAAGGGATACTCCGCCAAGGCTACACCATTAACTGATCTTCTCAAGAAGAATCATTCTTGGGAATGGTCAAAGGAGTGTCAAAAGGCCTTTGATGAGTTGAAGGCTGCTATTACAGAAGGACCAGTACTAGCACTACCTAACTACTCAAAGGTATTTTAAGTCCACTCTGATGCTTCTGACTATCCTATTGGAGGGGTTCTTATGCAAGAAGGACATCCGGTTGCCTTTGAGAGTCGCAAATTGAATGATACAGAGAGACGATACACCGTCCAAGAGAAGGTGATGGCCGTGGTAGTACATTGTCTGAAAACTTGGCGTCACTACTTGCTTGGTTCACACTTCATCGTCAAGACAGACAATGTAGCTACAAGCTACTTCCAAACTCAGAAGAAGTTAAACCCCAAACAAGCTAGGTGGCAAGATTTTTTAGCTGAGTTTGATTTCGAATTTGAATACAAGTCAGGCAAGACTAATGTGGTAGCAAATGTGCTGAGCCGCAAGGTTGAGTTGACAATCATTTCTATGGTCGAAGGAGATATTGTGCAAACCATCAAAGAAGGATTGCATCATGATCCAATAGCCAAGAAGTTGGTCGAGTTGGCTAGAGAAGATAAGACCAAAAGATTTTGGTTAGAAGATGACCTTCTCTACACCAAAGGAAGAATACTATACGTCCCTAAGTGGGAAAATCTAAGAAGAAAATTAGTCAAAGAATGCCATGATACCAAATGGGCTGGTGGTGCGGAATTTATAACCCACACTTACTAACCGGCAAGTGCACCGGGTCATACCAAGTAATACCTTACGTGAGTAAGGGTCGATTCCACCAGGATTGATGGATCAAGCAACAATGATTGATTGATTTGATTAGTTAGGCAAGCAAAAATTAGTTTTGAGATGTTCAAAAGGTTTAAGTTCGAATTCAAAATATCAAAAGTATAGACAATTAAATAAATATGGGAATAAAATATTGAGAAAACAGTTAAGGTTTTAGAGTTATCTATTTTTCTGGATTTACTTTTCTTACTAACTATTTTAATTATGTAGGATTTAATTTATGGCAAACTATATGTGACTAGACCCTAATTCCTTAGACCTTTCTAGTCTCCTCTAAAATTCATTAACTGCCAATTCCTTGGTCAATTAATTCCAATTAGAAGCTACATGATCAAATTCCAGTTTATATGCCACAAAAACTCTAATTACCCAAAAATAAAAGGATTGTATGTCATGTATCCCATTAATTCCAGATAATTAAAATTTAGGAGAAATTATTTTCAAGCTGTTGTTCAAGTAAAGAGCTTTTCCAAGTTTTACAAGAACTCAAATAGAAAGAGGGTCATACTTCCGTTCCACCCAAATTCATAAAATAAAGAGCAAAAACAATTATTAAATAAAAATCCAAAACATAAACTAAAATAGAAAAGCAATAAAATCAATCCATACAAATAGACAGAGCTCCTAACCTTAACAATGGAGGATTAGTTGCTCATGGAATGTGAGATGTAAATTTGTATAGAATTCCCTAATGGGATCCCCTTAATGTAATGTAATATACCTAATAGAAGAGAAGTCTCCCCTTTTTATAACTAATCCTAATTAATTTAAAATCTAATTATCTAAAAATAAAAATAATATCTTTTCCTAAAAGATAAGATTTGAATTTAAATTTGAATTAATTAACAGATTTTCAGTTGATGGATGGGGACCACTTGCTTTGTCCATTCTGCAGCTTCTAATCTGTGTTTTCTGGGCTGGAAAGTGGGTCAAAACAGCCCAAAAATCACCCCTAGCGTTTTCTGTATTATTGCAGATCACGTATGTGACGCGTCCGCGTCGTCCACGCGCTCGCGTCATTTGTGCAAATTCCAGTCCACGCGTTCGCGTCAGGCACGCGATTTCTCCATTCCGTGCAGTCGCGTGAGCCATGCGTCCGCGTCGGTCTTCGCTGGTCATCTCTTTGGTTTCTTCTTTTTCTCTGCAGAAACTTCATCAAATCCCTCCAAATGCTACCTAAAATGAATAAAATTGCACAAAACTCAAAATAGCATCCATAGTGGCTAAAATATAATTACTTCTAAATTAAACTCAACAATTTAGATGCAAATTCACTAGAAAAAGATAGACAATATGCTCACGCATCAGCTGGTCATTAAGGCCAACGAAGGACCTTGGCACTTATTGAATCTTCCTATTATTGGCCTCAAATGAGGGATAAAGTGGAGAGTTATGTGAAGACTTGTCTTGTGTGCCAACAAGATAAGATTGAAACAAGACACCAAGTGAATTGTTGGAACCTCTGCCTCCATCAGAGTGACCGTGGAAAAGTGACTCTCTAGATTTCATCTCTGCCTTACCAAAGTCCGAAGGGTTTGAATCTATTCTTGTAGTAGTGAATCGATTTTCGAAGTATACTACCTTTATACCTGCCCCTACTGACTGCACTACAGAGGAAGCAGCATAGCTATTCTTCAAGAATGTGGTGAAGTACTGGGGATTGCCTAAGAGCATCATTAGTTATCGAGATCCACGCTTCACAGGACGACTATGGACAGAACTGTTCAAACTCCTTAGGTCGGAGCTTCATTTTTCAACAAGCTTCCATCCTCAAACCGATGGGCAGACTAAGAGAGTGAATGTCTTACTTGAGTGTTAATTGAGGTATTTTGTAAGCGCTAATCAGAAGGACTGGACAAAATTCCTCGACATTGCTCAATTCTCATACAATTTGCAAAGGAGCGAGTCCACAGGGAAGAGTCTATTCGAGATTGTGATCGGACAATAGCCGCTTACGCAACACTCTCTTTCTTCCTCTTACCCAGGGAAGAGCCCAAGAGCTTATCATATGATTAAGTCATGGGAAGAACAAGCAGATGTCACCCGCTCTTACCTCAACAAAACTGTAAAGAGGATGAAGAAATGGGCAGATAAAAAGAGGAGGCATGCAAGCTATCAACTGGGAGACAAGGTAATGATTAAACTTCTTTCACAACAATTCAAAGCCTTTTGCAAGGTTCATAAGGGCTTAATCCACAAATATGAAGGGTTATTTGAGATCATTGGACGTGTTGGGGAGGTTGCTTACAAAGTACAACTCCCTCCCTCTATAAAGATCCATCCAGTCTTCCATGTGAGTATGCTTAAACCATATCATGAAGACCAAAATGAACCGAGTAGAGGTGACTCGAGTCGTGCTCTGCCTGTGGTGATTAGATCCTTTGATAAAGAAATCGAAGGGATCTTAGCTAATCGCATCGTTCGACGAAGAGGAGTACCACCAAGTATCCAATACTTGATCATGTGGAAAAGGACTCCTGATAACCGAAGCTAGCTGGGAAGCTCGTGAAGATCTATCACAATTCCGAGAACACCTAGAGCACCATCATGAACAGAACGCGATGAGGACGTCTGCACATTAGGTGAGAAAGAATGTCACGGTAAATTTTAGAAAGTTAAATTTAACAATATTTGTATAGTTTTTTGGAGTGTTTGAGAATGCTCTAAATGATTTTGGAATATTTTAGAATATCCTAGAAGGTCTCGCAATATCCTAGAAGGTTCTAGAAGACTCTGGAAGGTCATAGAGTATTCTAGAAGAATGTAGATGTATATAGAACTATAAAGAGTAGTATGGAATAATCTAGAAGTATTTTGAAAGTTATGGTATGATGGATATTTGTAATGAAGGTTCTAGATGATTAATCTAAACCGTTGATTAGATTTAATCCTAACCATCCATTGAGAAGGTGGATGGCTATAAATAGGGATGAGAGTTAGAGTGTGATGTTATGTGTGAGTCATTTGTAACCAATACTTGAGTAATAAAGTGTTCTTTCCACCAAAGTTTCCTTTCTCTTGTGTTTTCTTAGCTTTCTTGCTAAGTATTGAGGGTTAGGCTGACTTGATTTTAGCTCAAGAGGTTGAGTAAGTTCGGGTGCCGACACGATAGTGTTAGAGTGTGTCCAAGGCCGTGACAGTGGTTTTCACGTGCCTTAAATTCTTCGCAGTGAAGCATGGAGATATGTAGCAGAACACGAGTCTGGGGGAAGCCATTGTCCTGGAAGTGAAGGATTGTCTCCACATCATCAAGTCCTGCCTCAAATCCGAGCTTATCTGCTGCACCAAGGAGCTCTCTGATAGCCACCTCTGCAACCTCAGCGAGGTCATTATCAGGGTTCACAACTTGGAGTTCTTGAGGCACATCAAGACCATCTTCCAAGGCACCGATGAAGTTACTGCCATGGAGACCCAAACTGTGATCATCAACTCCACGAAAATGTACTACCTCTACTTCATGTTCTACGATCTAGAGTTGCAAGGTGCCATTATCGCTAGCAGGACCGTATGGCGGAACTCTAATGGTACTAGGCAACATGGTCCATTTGATGTTATTCCATGGGTTAATATTGCATTGAGATGATGGTTGATTTGTGAGATGATGTTGTTATTGTTGATAAGGGTGGGTTAGAGTGATAGTGGAGGTGACGGTGCGGTGAAAATAGAGGTGTTGATGATAATGGAAATGAACTAATAAAATTAATGGAATAAGTGTTGAACATCCAGTAGCTTATGTTCACATACAAAATGGGTTAGCAGAATTACTTATTAAGCGCCTCCAATTGATTGCTAGAGCCTTGCTTATGAGAACAAATCTCCCAACCTCGGTTTGGGACATGCTATTTTACATGCCACAGCACTTATTCATTTGAGGCCAACGAGTTACCATCAGTTCTCTCCTATGCAATTAGCTTTTGGCCAGCAGCCAAATATTTCCCATTTAAGAATATTTGGGTGTGCAATATATGTTCCCATTGCACCACCTAATCGCACCAAAATGGGACTCCAAAGAAAATTGGGAATATATGTTGGATATGATTCTCCCTCTATAGTGAGGTATCTTGAGATATAAACTGGAGATGTATTTAAAGCCCAGTTTGCTGATTTTCATTTTGACAAATCAAAATTTCTAACATTAGGGAGAGAGAATAAGCTTCCTGAGAAGGAACTTAATTGGAATACATCATCGTTGATGCATTTAGATCCTCGATCAGGGCAATGTGAACTAGAAGTTCAAAAGATTATACATTTGCAAAGAATAGAAAATGAATTACCTGATGCATTTTTCGATACAAAGAGGATAACTAAATCTTATATACCATCGAAAAATGCCCCAATTCAAATTGATGTCCTAGTAGGACAAGTAGCCACTGAAGCAAATTCATACCAGAAGCGTGGCAGGACGAAAAATGCCCCAATTCGAATTGATGTCCCAGTAGGACAAATAGCCACTGAAGCAAATACACGCCAGAAGCGTGGCAGGCCTGCCGATTCTAAAGATAAAAATCCTCGAAAAAGAAAAGAGGTAAATACGATTCCTGTTGAAAAAGACATAGTAAAGACACCTGCAGTTGTCCAAAATTTTGATATAATTTTAACGCCAGAAGACGTTCAGGTACCTGAAAAATGTGAAAATGACGAGATCTCGATAAATTATGTCTTTACAGGAGAGAAATGGGATCGAAATAAGACAATTGTCAATGAAATATTTGCATATAATGTGGCATTAAATATCATGCATGAAAATAAGGATCTTGAGCCAAGATTAGGTGAAGAATATCGACAAAGAAATGATTGGCCAAAATAGAAAGCAGCCATGAAGGCTGAATTAGACTCACTTGCAAAACGTGAAGTCTTTGGACCGATAGTCCGTACACATGAAGATGTAAAACCTGTTGGATACCGATGGGTATTTGTGAGAAAACGAAATGAGAAAAATGAAGCTGTGCGCTATAAAGCCCGACTTGTGGCACAAGGTTTTTCACAAAGGTCCGGTATAGATTATGAAGAAACGTATTCCCCTATAGTGGATGCAATAACATTGCGTTATTTGGTCAGTTTATCAGCATATCATAAATTGCATATGCATTTAATGGATGTGGTAACAGTCTACTTATACGGCTCATTAGATCGTGATATCTATATGAAAGTCCCTGAAGGGTTAAAGATATCTAAACCATCCAATGAATATTCACAGGAGTTATACTCAGTCAAATTGCAAAGATCTTTATATGGTCTAAAGCAATCTGGACGAATGTGGTATAATCGTCTTACTGAGTATTTGGCCAAAAACGAATTTAAGAATAATGATATTTGTCCATGTGTTTTCATAAAGAAAATTACATCTGGATTCATTATAATTGCTGTGTACGTTGATGATTTAAATATCATTGGAACTCCTGAAGAAATTCCAACAATTATAAAAACTCTAAAAGAAGAGTTTGAGATGAAAGATCTTGGAAGAACTAAATTTTGTCTCGGCCTACAGATCAAGCATATAAAAAATAGGATCTTTATTCATCAAACAACATACACAGAGAAGATCTTGAAAAGATTTTATATGGATAAGTCACATCCATTAAGTACCCCAATGATCATAAGATCTTTGGATGTGGAAAATGATCAATTCCGTCCTAAAGAAGAAAATGAAGATATCATTGGTCCTGAAGTATCATATCTTAGTGCCATTGGAGCACTAATGTATCTTGCTGATAATACAAGACCCGATATATCATTTGCTGTGAATTTACTAGCAAGATATAATACCTCTCCAACCAGAAGACATTGGAATGGAATCAAACAAATCTTTCGATATCTTCATGGGATAGTTGACATGGGATTGTTTTATCCATATGGATCCAAGTCACAATTAGTTGGCTATGCAGATGCTGGATACCTGTCTGATCCACACAAAGGGAGATCTCAAACAGGATACCTGTTCACATATGGTAGAATAGCTATATCATGGAGGTCCACGAAACAGACGATTGCTGCAACATCCTCTAATCATGCCAAAATACTAGCGATTCATGAAGCAAGTCGCGAGTGTTTTTGGCTCAGGAGTTTGATCCAATATATTCTGTCATCATGTGGACTGATTGATCATAAGATAGCTCCAACCGTCCTGTTTGAAGATAATACAGCATGCATTGCTCAACTTAAAGGTGGATACATCAAAGGTGATAGAACAATGCATATTTCTCCCAAATTCTTCGTCAATCATGATCTTCAAAATCAAGGGACAATTGATGTCCAACAAATCCGCTCAAGTGACAATCTGGCAGATTTATTTACAAAGTCACTCCCAAAATCCTCTTTTGAAAGATTGGTACATGAGATTGGGATGCGCCGATTTCGAGATATTAAATGATGTCGACAAAAGGGGGAGACTGTACTCTTTTTTCCTTGGTCAGGTT
This sequence comes from Arachis duranensis, assembly GCF_000817695.3. Lineage (NCBI taxonomy): Eukaryota > Viridiplantae > Streptophyta > Magnoliopsida > Fabales > Fabaceae > Arachis > Arachis duranensis. The sequence goes on from NC_029776.3 coordinate 98,986,458, forward strand.
TTTTCTCATTGAATTTTTCTTGACAAGGTTTTTAATGAGGCAGTCTCCATCACAATAGATTTTGTACTCTTTTTCCTTCACTAAGGTTTTTTCCCACTGAGTTTTTCTTTAGTAAAGTTTTAACGAGGCATAATCCTAAATTGACATCCAAAAGGGAGTCTTGTGACGAGGATGCTATGGATAAGAATGGATGTCTATTAATGAGCAATTCAATTTTCCTATGTTGAGAGGAACAAGTCTTTATGTTGAAGAAAATTAATGAGGTTTGAAAAAGCAAATTTTGTTTGCCTATAAAAAAAACATGTACTGGGCAAATACAATATACACAAGCAAGCAATAAGAAATCAATTCTCTCTTTTTTTACGTTACAATCAAATACTTCTCTCTCTTTTATATATATATATATACTACAACAACAATAAATATTCTCTTCTTTCTTTTTACATTATTAATATCTCTCTTTATATTTTTTTATTTTATATTTGTTACATCTTTCTTATTTATTTATTTAATTATTTTATAACACGTTATCACAAAAAAAAAATTTAGTAATTTCATAAAAATTAAATAATTGACTAAATAAATTAACTATTGACTTAATATTTGAATTGTTTTATCACACTGATCATATATTTCAAGATTCATTTTATCAAAAAAAATATATTAAGATCTATTTTGTTAATATCAAAATTTGTTGAATGTCAAAAATGTCTATTTACTCTTTTTGAATTTATGGATATGTGTAACGCGTGCAGTGTCTCCCCCTACCTGGTATACATCTCTCTTCCTCTCATCACTCACTCTAACACTCAACACTCAGTTTTAGTTCAGGTGAGAAAAAAAAAATATTGGCTTTGAGATGGGAGAGATCAGCAACCAAGAAGAGAAATGCCACCCAAGCCACCGAGAGAAAGGACAGGGATCGTCTTCAACATTGCATTATTAATTATCTCAATCATTCTAATTATATAATATTTTTTATTTTTTATTTAATTTTTAATGATAATATTATAAATTAATGATATTTAATTAGTTTGTTTGTTATTAGAGAAATTAGATGTAATTTTTTAGGTAATTTTATAATAATAATAATAATAATAATAATAATAATAATAATAGTAGTAGTAGTAATAATAGTAGTAATATTATTATGATAATGAAAATTAGAAATATATTACCCGGTTTCACTTTTCATGATACATTGGCTAAATTAAGAAAAAACAAAAAAAGAGATAGAATTAAAATTTTTTTTTATTGACCAATTAGAATTGCCTCTTAGGATCTATAATTGTCTCAAAAAGTCCAATATACATACATTATTAGACCTTTTTAATACCAGTCACAAAAACCTTATGAAAATAGAAGATTTTTGAATAAAAGATGTAAAATATATCTTGGACATTTTAAAAATTCGAAATTGAAAGAAAAGCATTTTGCATAAATTGAAAATTTATTAGGTTTTTTTCATCTTTTTTTTTCTTTTTTATAAAAAAGAAAGAAAAAAAAAGATAAAAATATAAAGTTTGAATCTTTATCTTTAGAAAAATTTAGAAAAAATCTACATACTGAGAATAGGTTTAAATGTGCCCCCTTTATCATTCTATACAAATAGAATAAACCATTTGTACAGAATGGTAAAGGGGCCCTCTTATGATCGTTGATCATAAAAATGAATAAAACATTGAAGAGAATTTTTTAACCTACCCTTACCAATTCGATCTTGTTGCACCAGGCAACAAAAATGCATTAACCATTTCACGAAATATGTGTCCCGATAATCCAACATTTTGATAATTTGCTCTTGGTCTTCCAGTCAAAAAACAATGGGTATTTTTTGAAAATTATTAGTTAATCTTAGAAATTGGAATAATTTTTTGAAAACTATTAATAATTATATTAGAGAGTGAATGCTATTGTTAGTGGAAACTAGAGTTAATTGGTTTGGGAAATTATGAAGTGTGTGTTAGTTTTATAGGAAAATAAATTTGATTTTTTTGTGTTCTAGTAATTAATTTAATAAGATTAGCGATATTTTAATGGAATTAAAATTGTGTTTTGAGATATTTTTAGAGATTTATTAATTATTGTTAGAAAGTAGAAATGTTTGGATGATTTTTAATAATATTAGTGAGTATTTTAATGTAAATGAAAAATATTAATTTTAGTATTATTTACTAATAATAATAATATTATTATTATTCAAGTTAATAATAAGGGCGAATATGTAGCAATTTTCTTTTGAGATCTTGCTGATGCCAAAATGAAAATAATGAATTAATCTTATTTATGTGGGGTGATTAATTTATAAAAATTGGATTAGACCGATTGATTCAATCGAAAAATCAGCGAATCAGACACTGAATTGATTCGATTTAGTTCTTATTGTCATGTCTTTTATTGTTACTCGTTATATTCATAATTATTTTAATTTATTATTATTATAATTTATACAAAAGCAAATCAATAAAATTTATATATAATTTAATTAAATTTAAATGATGTGAAATAATATTTTATTATTTAATAATGTATTTCTTGTTTTTATTATATTTCATGCGTTTATTTTATTATTACCAGTTTAAACTTTTAAACAATTTGACCAATAATTTAATTATCAGTTTGATTTTAATAACTATATTTATTAGATGATCTTTTTGTCTTTGAACTTGGTGGCAATGTTATTGAAATTTGTTCAACCTCTTGGTGTATACCTCAAATGTAGATTCTGATGGGCATATTGGTTGGCTGAATTATTGGGTGTGATGTAAAATTGCAAATGTGAAGAGCTAGTGTAAGTTTTTTTGATTTATTTCTAGTTTTTATTTTACTTTTTATGATATTCCTAATCTAGCATGTTAGGTAATAATTCATCACGAATCAAAAATTTATTTAAGAGTCTGTCATTAACTAATGAATTATTATATACATAAGACAGAATTTAAATTTATTTAAATGAATTAATAAACTGACTACTAAACCAATTTAAGTTGATCTATTTTTAGTTTTGTTGTGAATATTAGAATACTGAACAGGAAAATAACAAAAATACCAAGTGTCCAAGTTTTTTGAATAATCAAGTTGTTAAAATTTAAAAACCACTCGCGCCACTCTCTCCTCCTCCTCTTCTTCTTGATATGATGTTATTATTGATATTGTTATTTAATTTCTTTTCTATTTTTTTTTCTTCATCTTCTTTTATTATCATTATTGTCGTACTCATCATCTTCATCGTATTCTTCTCTTATAAATATTCGGAAGACTATATTTGTGTGCTGCAAAAAGTGCGAAAAATGCAATACACACTTTAATTGTGCGCTAATGAAGTGCATGTGCATACATATTTTTTTGAGAGTATCTTTTATTGGTAATAGAACAATTTGATTATATTTAATTACCAAAAAGACTTCTACATATAACATTACTCCGAACATACTGCCACAGCCCACAAGCAACATGGTTCTCTATTCATTCATCCAAAGGCTACAAGTGCGCAATGCTACATAAGCATCTAAAATTGTGGCTGAGGCTTGTCCTAATGGCAATCACATTTGCCTCCTAAAATTGCCACATGAGTTCGAATCTCTCTTGGTGAAAAAGAGACTATAAGATGTGTGTGTGAGTAGGGTGTGTGTTGTATTGACCAAAAAAAGAAAAACAAGGTATTATAAAATTAAGAGATTTAGACCCTCTATAAAGTCAAAATGGTAGCAGTACAAACTAAATTATGCATACAACAATGTCACAGTTTATATTCTACATAAGAAAAGCATGCTAAGTCTAATTGTACTAAACAAGAAAATATGTCTTATTACAAAAGATTATCTCTAAAGAAGCGCCAAAAATTACTCGGATTAGATCCAAGAATGCATGTTTATAGGTTATCCTCTCTATTCATAGCACCGATCCATCATTTGTGTTTGCCAAGGCTGAAAATTTTCCACATAGGCTAATAAGTAAGCTTACTCTTTTTCTTTTTTTAACTTTAGTTCTCTTTCGATAATTATCTCAAAATAAAAACAAAAGGATGTTAAAATTTAAAAGACAAAAACATATTTGAAAAAAGAACTTAGAGAAAAACAAGATAAATTTCTCTGACCTGAAACAAATTGTCCAATGTTGTCTACCTAAAATCGGAGGAAATGGAGACAAATTCATCTACAAAAATTTTCTATATATTGTTTTTGTCTCCTGTCTTTGTATCCCTGTCCTAAGACAGTTATCAAAACATCCTTAGATAAGCAACGATGACAATCTTCCATTGAGTAATGTAATATATCCGGTTAACAAAATTCTCAATTTACATACATCCAAAGCAAATCAGCTACATTCCAGGGCAAGATACCCAGAAATTGTGCTCTTACTTTTTGAGTTGAAGGCAAAAAACCTCAAGGAAACAGATCTTGGATATCCACAATATCGGCAAGAACACCGGCAGCAGTAGTGTCATTACCAGCTCCAGCACCCTGAATGACCAACGGTTGGCTGGTGTAACATCGAGTGTATATTTCCAACTGTCATTTTCAACAACATACATAAATGTCACATTTTTGAAGTAATTAATTGATCATAGTGGAAAACTTTTAAATATAAGGATTTTTTTAAGGCCGATTTAAACGGACATCTGGGGAAGGATGGGAATGGATAGGAAGGATCCATGGGAGTCATGGTTTTGGAGTAGTGAACACATAAGGTAAAACCATCTTGGACTTCTCTTAAACTTTCGACTTTCTTATAGCAAACACTTGCTTTAAGAAACGAGACAAACATCTTAAATTTATAAGAGTGGGACAAGCTCTCAAATTGATTTCTTTAGCTAAGAAAATCTGATAAAAAATTTTGTACTAACTGCAAACTATCCCAGGAGAATGTTTGATTATCCACATAAAGTGCTCTTTATGGATTTTTGTCTATAGTGAAAGGTGAGGAAAAGTTGTCAAGAAAGGAATCCAAGAACTAAGGCAAAGTATATGGAATGAAATTTTAACAGCATAAGGGGAAACACTAACAAAGAAGCTTGATTGTATTATTAAGGACAATGGAGAAATAGAAGATGATATAAACTATAGGATCCAAGCAAGTTGGTTAAAATAGTGCTTTAAGTTTTATATACAACAAAAAAGTACCTTTAAAACTGAAGGATAAATTTTATAGCACTGCCATTAGACCAACTATATTGGATGGAACAAAATGTTGGGTGACTAATGCTGAACATGAACATAAATTTAGCATAGTCAAAACATGGATGCTTCGATTTGATGGATGAGCAATCATACGTGTATGAACAAAAAAGAATAAGGATATGAGAGAAAAAGTTGGAGTAGTAACCATTGTTGATGAGATGGTAGAATCTCGTTTGAGGAGGTTTAGACATGTAGGAAGAAGATTTATAGAGCATCAAATGAGAAGGATAGATCAAATGGAAGATAGACCAGTAGTTAGAGATAGGAGGAAGATCTAAAAAGACTTTGCATGGAGTAGTCAAACAAGATCTCTATGTGAACAATGTCACTGCAAATATGATACATGATATGACGCAATGACATCGTTTAATTCATATAGCTGACTCTTACATAGTGGAATAAGGTTTTGCTGTTATTGTTGTATAGTAATTAAAAAAGAAATGCAGGCTCAAAGTATACAACTAAGAATTATGGAGAACAAGGTCAGGAAATAAATAAAGCTTACCACATTATCACTTCCTCGAAGCCTTCCTAAGGGAGAATTCTTTGGAAGCTCTTGAATTCCAACTTCACAACTGCAAATAGACAAGATACATACGTACATATATATATAAACCAGTTAAGAAAAATTTAGTTTCTAATCAAATTTTGCACACCATAAACCAGATATGAGATATCAGCTGCAAACAACTAGTGATTCGTGTTATGTGGTTAGTTGCTATGTGATTTCTGTTACGTAGTTTATTGGTATGGTAATCGGTTAAACAAGAAGATACTCTCACAACAAACTTTGTACATTACAGTTACATCAATGGTGTGTAAATAACCAGTAATTGACTAATTGTGTGTTATATGATATGCTGATGATTAGGGAGTAATGATGGGAGTATTAAACCATGTGGTAAACTTTTTAAAAATGGTGGCAATAACTGGTAGTGAAGGAACATATATTGAATATTTTTAATTTCAAAATATTACTAACTTAATATAAAAGGATTGAATCTAAAATGAAAAAGGAGAAAAATATGTGAAAAGGGCCTAAAAACAATGCACGATTGAACAAAAATATGAAGGAGAGAGAAGATTGCCTTGAGCCCTCTATTACACAAACATAGCGAAGCACATTTCCATTTGAGGCTGCCTTCTCTACTCTCTCTTGAATGTCTTTATCTAACAATGGAAGTCCAGAGTTCATGAAATCTTCCACACTCATCAAATCAGGCCCCATTTCTTTTGGATACAAACTCTCAATCTGTAAAAATCCATATGAACATACAACAGAAAGAACATAGAAGCATTACATAGGGAGGGACAATTCACCATAGAACAGAAAGGGAAAGCGGCATGGCAGTACAATATGACAAAGTTCAAACAAACCTGAATAGTATCCATATTAATTCGTTGACCAAGTATTCGAGCAAGGATCAAAGCCTGTTTCAATATTGGCCAAAAGCTAAAGGAAGTTAATATAGTAGTTTGAGTTATTATTCATACTAGTACACAAGCAACCAAATATTCCGGTATAATACTGCATGTCATATGATAAGAAATGATCATTTAAATATTAGAACAAGATTGCAGATTCTTTAATGGAAAATTGACTTCCACTAGCCAATTAAGGTGAATATAGCACAAACTTCTTCCAATAGCAAATCGTGTTCTGGAATTTTCTTTGATAAATCATATTAAGATTTTTTTGGAAAGGGGCATTTTATTATACGCTTACAATAAAAAATGGGTGTCATACTCTCGCATGTACAACATTGTACACTTGTTCAAAGTCCTATCAGAATTAGAAAAACATTTTCTATTTGTGACATTGTGACTTAACAGCTGCAAATCAAATAAGATATGCAAATATAAAATAAACATGATGAACCTTTCTAGCAACATCCATCCCACCGAGGTCTTCACGCGGATCTGCAACATTATGCATAAATTACACTTATGCTTAACAAGTTATCAAACAGATAAAAACCAACTATATATCAAATGAAGCCCCAGAAAACGAGCCCAAATAAGGATAACCATGCTAATAAAATCTCTAATAAATGAAATGCCGGAATTATTAAATATAACCAGCTAGAACCTAGAAACATTTATAAGATGTTTCATCACTGAGTATATGTCATGCTGTGGAGCAATAGCTGTAACATAAAGTGGTAATGGTCCTTAAAGGTGACAAAATTTATTTCCTTCTGAAATTCAGTACACCATTAGTAAACAAGCCAATTTTATTTAATTTTCATGCTCCATATTCATTTACTTTAACATTCAAAGCACATTGTAAAATATAAAAAAGAGTAAAAATGGTCGTGCTTGCTGTGTAATCAAGCTGGAAACAGAAATTCAATATCACTAATTTTTTTGGGAGAAAAGAAACCCAAATAGCCGCCAACATTATCAGAGGATTTATGCACATCAAGAGGGAGTTTGCTGTGAGTAGCCAACAACTGATAGAGAGATGCTGTTGGCTGGTGGTAGATAGTTGATTAATATGAATGAGGTAATAATAGATCAACTAACTATGCTTCAATTATCATTTTCAACCAAGTAAATGATGCAATTATGTATACAATAGCTCCTAAAAATAAAGTGTGTCAAGGACTAAGGCTTAGTTTGGTAAAACTTTTTGGAAAAGTGCTTGTCACAAGTACTTTGTTTTGTGTTTGGTTAATAAAAAAGATAATATGTTGCTTGCAGCTTTTAAAAGTTAAGGGGTGCACCTAAAGGAGGTGCTTTTCAAAGATAACTTGTGTTTATCAAAATTAAAAATTCTAATATCACCTATTCACCTCGTATGTTCAGAAATATCCAAATTTATTATTATATTTATGTCTATTAAAGTCTATTTATAATTTAAAGGTTATTTTACCAAACACAATTGTTGTTGCTTGTGCTTATTATTAAAAGCCTTTTTTAGGTGTTACAACTTTTAGAAAGCTATCTTTCAAAAGCCAACTCTGATAAGCTACTTTCGGAAAGTACAAGCTTTACCAAACCAACCCTCAAGTCTCTTAAACTTTAAGTGCTTAGGTGAAAACTTAATAGTGAATTTGTATCTCTTCTAGGCGAACTACCAAGTGCCAACACCTCTTTGTCCTTGAGATACGAATGATGTGCAAATTCACCCTGTGGCTTGTGCTGTATTCAATTTAATCATAAAGAATGGAGGGGCAAAGATCGAACTCTCAACCAATTGTTATAAAGGTTCAAATTTCATATTAGAAACCCAACACTCCTAAATGCTTAAGCTGTCGGGTAAATGTTTTGTTGGAAGAACTGAAGGTCACATCTTATAGTAGTCAGTGGATTGGCAAATCAATTTTAACTAAAGAAATTAAACATACATAATAAGCTTCAAAATCACTATTGGAGTATAACCTCAAATATAGCACAATCACTAACCCGGTTCAGTGTAACCAAGACTTTTAGCAGCTCTCACAACTTGGCTCAATGGCTTTCCATCCTCAACCTCGCTCATCACATACCCCAATGTCCCTGGTAAGAACATCAGAAATGAATACAACAGAAAAAGCGATACCTTATTTATATGCTAAAGATATATCTGTGAACAATGTCATACCACTCAGACTCCCAATAATGCGATGAACAGGATCCCCTGAAGAGATTATGCGATTTAGGGATGCTATCACAGGAAGACCAGCACCTACCTAAAATAAAACGACTGAGTGCTTTGATCCATGCTATATACATCACAATTTTATATATCCACATGACTCATTCAAAATACTTCTCATTATTAAGGTTCAAGATGACCTCATGAAATGCATTCATTAAAAAGAAGGCACATAACTGAATGATTCTGACAACATAGTTACCTAACATATACATAGTTCTTGAACAATAACAAAATAGTTTTTGTTAGAAAGTTACGGAAGAAAATAAGAAAGTGATCATATAATGAAGTAAAATGAAGAATAATAATAAACATTATGAACGATAATGAGTAAACAACTATATATGATCAACGCATAGAGAAAATACGAAATATTGATCTTTTGAAAGTAAAAATGAAAAAAAGAACAATCAAATTATTTCTAATAATCTGCATTCTAAGACATTAGAGCAAAACTGATACTTCTCCATCAAAAATAATAATTCATAGATAGCCATTCTTTTGGTTGGTTTTGGTTTTTATGGAGGATTTCTTATCCTTCATCTCCTGGAATTGTTCTTTTCTTCATATTAATGATATTCTTTTTGTCAAATGGTCTGTGTCTATGTCATTGTCCTAGAATCTAAGTTCCTTCTTGTAGCTGGAAAAACCATTGTTATTTTTTTAATCAGATCAGTCTTCCAAGTTACTACCAATATCACCTCCAAAGTTGAATAACTTAGGCAATTTCAGATTTTTTTTTTTAATTTTAAAGACAGGGATTCTCATTTAATCTTACAAAATCCATCACTAATATTCCCCAAGAAAAGTAAAAGTAAATGGGAAAATTTTGATCAAGTTTATATTCCATTTTGTTTAAATGCTATTTTGCAATTATCCATAATAATATAACAGTTGAGGCAAGAAAAAATATCACTTACAGTTGATTCATGCCGGATGCGTCGCGGATATGCGTAAAGTTTTTCAAAATCTTCCTGTTCCATAAATAGTATTTGTTATTAGATGAACAAGTACAACAACTGAACAAAGAAATAAAGAAAAGAAACTAGAAGTGTAATTTTCAGCTTACAAAATAATTGCAATTAAACCTTATTTTGTTAATGGTGAATAAAAACCACAAGTCAAAAAGAGAATATAAACAGATTTCTTGACAAAACTTACTAATCGCGTATCTCCTAGTTTCCGATTTCAAAAATTGCTAGGGACTTTAAAGATGATCTTACCATTGTAGATGTAAGAGGCTTCTTATTTGCCATAACAATACAACAACCCATATCAACAACTTGTTTTAGCACCGCAACTGTGTTTGAGCTTGCAGAACAATCTACAAAGACCAAACCTATTTCCAAAAAATGCAGGAAACGTGTTCTTAATTATTGAAAGCATGTAATTTACTTTACAATCAATCAAAGTAATTTGGTAATGCATGACATGTTAGAAATTAAACAAACCTGTTTTGCCACCAAGTTGAGAGGCAAGCTCTAGAATCCTTTCTTGCAATTCAGGATGAGAAAATAGCCGGCAGTCTCCTTCAAATCAAAACTTAGTAAGCATTAAAAAGCATGAAAATAACCGTTCATATCAGCAGCAACTACAAGACAATATAAACATAGATACCTACCAAGATCACCAAGTTTCGATAGAGAGCCGCCATCACGCTTGACACGGCAAAGTTCCATCAAGAATTTATCATCCAATCCTTTATTCGACGAATCCTCCGTAACCACCAAAGATTTACTATCACTTACTCCCAGAACATTCAAGCACAGTCCCTGTCACCAAAATCGTAATCATAACAGTTAACATTCAAAATTTAATGAACACGTTTTCTATCAGTTTAAGAACAGGATCGTAATACGCAGAGGTCGACAGCAAGATACATTTTTGGGAAGCATAGGAAACCAAATCCAAAGAATAATGCATAACATAAACAACAGGAGTGTAAATAATAATAATAATAATAATAATAATAATAATAATATCGGTAAAGCTAAAATGGTAGGGTACCTGTGAGGAGTGAAGAGAGCGGCAGGAAACAATGTGTTGGAGAAGGTGACAACCAACTCCTCCGCAGCCCATTAGAATCAGAGGGATAGTCTTCATTTTCTGAGCAATTTTACGTTTTTTTTTTTTTGGTAAAAGATGAAAAGGTTAGCTATCGATGTTGTGGGAATCAGTGTAATGTAAATGGAAGAAGTTGGAAGTTAAAAAGTGGCAGCAGTGATGAGCAGTGTTTAGATATTAGGCTTGTTTTGGTTGAGGAATTGAGTATTTGTGTTGCTGGACCAGCCAATGAGGAAGCTGAAGTAGCACAATTAAATGATCAATTAAATCCCTGAAATTCGAAAAAGTGCATCTCCATTAGTCCCTTGCAGAAGTGTCATCTAAACGTTAATGATGTGGCATTCCAGCTGTATGCTAATGTGTACCAAACTTGAATTTGATTCAAATTGATATCTGAAATTGCTTAATAATATTCAAATTAATCCATTTTCAATTATAAAACCCTAATCCCCAAATTATTGTCTTCTCTTCTTCGATTTCTCTGCTGTCTTCTCTTCTTCGTCATCTCCGCTATCTTCCAATTCATATTCATCCTAAACTACAACATCAGTACGCTTGCCTAAAACTATTTTAATTACAAGTTAATGTGGTTGGATTAATTTTAAGTTCAATATAAATTTAAATTTTATGTATCCTTGCAGGTTCGTCCATTAAGCTAAAATATATTTTTCACTTTTAAGAAGGTAACCATTGTCATCATCTTCAAGGTCTTAACATCACTTTCTAAGATTGTCATTTTTCAATTGAACTCATGCAAAATTTTTTGTAAAATGGGTGTTGCACAAATTGGTTATTCACCTCCATCAACCCAACAGAAACAATTACAATAGATTTCATACTGCAAAGTAAAAAACGCAGGTAAATCCAAACTCAAAGTGAAATCTTAACATTTTCTTTATAGTCATAACCTTACTTCATAGTTTGGACAACCATAAAATAGTATATCAGGATTCTCTGTCGTTGTTGAGTACTTCATCACCATCCGAAGTCTGCAATTACAGAAAATGACGTTCTTACCTCTCCTATTGCATATTCTTTTGCTGCCATAAGGTCTCCTTACAGAGTTAGTTGTTCCTACTTGAGCTACTTTGACTTGTCTCCCCACCACACATCATCACTCATGCAGACGAAAAAATAAGATGAACTGAAAGATAGTGGAGAAGTCGAAGAAGAGAAGAAGATAGCAGATAGGTCGAAGAAGAGAAGAAGACAGTAGAGAGATTGAAGAAGAGAAGACAATAATTTGGGATTAGGGTTTTATAATTGAAAATAGACTAATTTGGATATTATTAAACAATTTCAGGTACCAATTTGAATCAATTTCAAGTTTGGTACACATCAACATAAAACTGGAATGCCACATTATCAACGTTTAGACGGCACTTCTGCAAGGGACTAACGAAGATGCACTTTTTCAAATTTCAGGGATTTAATTGGTCATTTTAAAAAGTCGAGGATTAAATTGGACAGCGCTTTGAAATTCAGGGACCATTTTGGGCATTTACTCTATTAATTTCTATCTTTTTACCTATGCTGTCTAAACGAATTAAGATTAATTATATTTCGTTTAAATCGTAAACGAGATAAGACATGATTTTAATTAGTTTTAGCTCGTTTGCAAACGAGATATATGGAATTTAAAGAATAAGTGTAAACGAGACATGTATATTTATAAATATAAAAATATAATTTTAAAAAATAATAAAAAAATTTAATAATTTAACTCGGACCAATTTAAAAAATAAAAATTAATATACTTTGTTATTATTTATATTGACTTTAATTAATTTAAATTAATAATTTTATGTTGTTTGTACTCTATGCTGAACTCTTACAAATAGAACATCTTAAATAATATAAAAGATAAGCGGTTTCAAAATAATAAGAGAGATGAGTAGTTTTAACTCGGCGACGCGATTGAACGTATTACGTAATTTAAAATTGTCCATTTAAAATTAACACATTATTTTCTTTAAAATCAACACATTTAAATTAGTACTAAAAAAATATAAAAACTTTAAAAATTTTGTTATATTAAAAATTTTATTTTGTACCAATGTGCATACGGATTAAAAATTAAATTGTTGGAAAAATTAACACATTTGAATTAGTCCTCAAAAAAATTTATACTAAAGAAGAGTGTCAACAACACTTTTTTGTGTGTTTTTTTTTTTTGAAAATGGAACCTACAATGTAATATTTCTTTGCAATGAATGGTAATTGATTTACACACCATAAAGACAGAGAGAAAGAAAAATAGATGTCTAATAGAATTCAATAAAAGAATATATACATAAATTTTAGTATAATAAAAATTTGTGTGTTGTACTTTAAAAATTTGTGTTGTGTTATGTATAAATTTTTGTGTGCTATACTTTAAAATTTTGGTAGAAACTTAAATGCAGGTAACTTCATGTAAAGTTGATAACTGAAAGCCGTTAGATAAAAATTTAGTCAAATAAGTCAAAAAATTTAACAATTTTCAACTATCAATTTTACATACAGATATTTTTACCTAAAATTTTGTATACTATGCTTCGAAATTTGTATGCTCTCCAACAAAAATTTATGTTTTACAGAAAATATAGAAAAACTTGTACATATTTCGTGTCTCATTTTCAGAATGGTTTTTATTATAGTTGGGCCAATTTAATTGAGTTTGATTGTCAAAAAGAATTATACATGTAGTATTAAATAAAGACAAATAAAATTGTGTCTTATTTTGTTTATAATATAAATAAAATATAAACAATCTTAATTCATTTACAAAACAAAATATATAAAAAAAATAAAATTTGATAAATAAGCTATAAATAAAATATTTAAATTATTTATTTAAAAAAATCCTACTTTTTATATGATGCATACTATGTTAAACTAAAAAATGTAGAAAAAAAATAATAAAATAACCCTAATTTCTGTCAGAACCTCTGAGCTCTCTCACTCGCTCCTCAGTCGTCTCCAACCTCCGTCTCCAGCCACTAGCCGGCACACTCGCAAACTCACCCTCGTCTTTGATTTTACTACTCCCATTCGCTCCTCAGTAATCTCCCTCTCTCTGTGTGTGTGGCCTGCCTGAGTGCCTGCCTCCGCCTTGCTCTTCCGCCGTGCCACTGACCCGCTGCCTGCCAGTGCAGGCCTCTGCGTCGCTCTTCTGCGGCGCCACTGCCTCTGCTTCCCTGCGAGCGAGTCTGCGACCACTGCCTCTGCGTTGCTCCCTCGCTGCTCTGCCTCGTTGCTCCACTGCAATCTGCGACGCTGCTTCTGCCTGAAGCCAGATTTCTCAGACTTTAAGGTTTGCAATTTGTTGCAGATGTTTTTATACCATTCTTTTTAATTTTGTGCTTGCTCCTGCAATATGTTCAGCTTGTTGAATGTCGTGTAGCATAGACGAGGATGAGTCATGATAGCCAAAATGAAATTGGGCAGAGAACAAAGTATATAATTTGATCATTGAAACTTAGAGTTTGGAAATTAGATGAATTGTAGGTTCAAGGGTTCGAGTGATTTTCTGGGAATGAGATGATGATTAAAATTGTTTTGGTAATTGTTTTAGAAATGGAGGCTTGAAGGGATTAATCGCAGACTCAGGAAAGAGAAGTATAGGTATTAAAGAAAACTATATGAGCGATGTATAGGCAAGTAAGCAATTATTCGTGATAAATTTTAAAATAAACGGATTGAAAAAGATGACAGGTTACCTTGTTCTACACCTTAGAAATTGCATGGTATGGTGCATGTAAGATGACATTTAGAAGATTCTCCATTATTCAGTTCAATTCATTTAAAGAAGGTATTAAGATTTACTGATTTTTAATTGTTAAAAGGAAAATATAAGGCTGAATGTTTGATTGTTTATGTGATTCATTTGCAATTACAATAAACTCAAATTTCACATAATCACATCAACAATCTACTTGTTTTTCATTTCCGATGAAATTTTTGTTTATCCTAATCTCTTCTGGTGAGGATCAATTGCGCCCCTCCCCCATACCTTTAAGTAAAAGTAAACATGTTTATAGAAATATGGTCAACAGATTTATTGCAATGGCAAGAAAAATTACTAACAAGTGTACGACCGGCAAACGGTAGACAGTAAACAGGGGACAACGAGAGACAACCACTACAGCAAGTCTGTAGACAGCCATGAGCTCTGAAACATCAGAGAGCATTTGAGAAAGAAAAGAAGGTTTCTTTAGTTTCAGATTACTAATAAGATCACACTACAGTACCCAAGCTAGTAGAATCCAATACAATTTAACAATCACAATATGGCATGCTTTTTCTTATCTACATTGCTTGCAACCATTAGTTTCCAATGCAGTTATCAAATGAGTATCTTTTCTAGTAAGTTCAGAATAAATGCAGTTCTAGTTCACAAACATTCAAATTGTTTATAAGAGGGATTATATAACATTTCATAGATAAACTAAAATTTGAAAATGAATGCCATTAAGAAACACAAAAAAACGCGTGCACACAACAATGTCAGTAACAACAGCAATTATAAATCAAGCAGAAGGCAGAACCAGAAGGCACAAGGGAGAACGTGGGGTGTGGAAATTTATTGCACTGCCGCCTCCCATCAAATGAGAGGACTCCGGCGATGAGCTGTTTCTGGCTACAGACTGGCAGTAATGTTCGTCTCTTATGGGGAGGGGGACAATTGATCCTCAATAGTCAATACAAAAGATTATGGAAAACAAGTAGATTGTTGATGAGATTGTGTGAATTTCGAATTTATTGTATTTGCTATACTTGTAGCTCAAGTTCCATGCAAATGACCATTTTAGAATTTACCTTTTCATTTATTTACTCATATAAACTTATTAATGATTTTGGTGATTACTATAGGTAAATTGAGAACTTCAGAACACCTGGACGGGACTATAGGTAAATTAATGATGTATTCTTTCTTCAGAACTATAGATGTTCTTTTGTACATTTATGTTAATGGAACCATAATTGGGCACTGGCACTTTTTGCTTCATGTATGCTTAATGGAACCATAATTGGGCTGTTGTATATGGTCTTCCATACATTTTAGTTTTTTAAAATGGTTGTTGAATTTCATTATCATTTATATTACATTTTGTTATCTGCGGTCAATCTCAGTATATTACTAAATTCCTAATCTTGTTTTGATGATCTTAATGGTTATAATTATGCTAATTATTGTTACATAAACAGCAATGGTTGAAGCATACACCTCCAGGAACATGAGGACATTGTATTAGGTAGGCAGGAAAAACTATAGGAATGCTGTCATCTACTGCTTCTGCTCAGCTTCCAAGTTGCTGGTACCTCTTTCCCAGTCATCTTAATGCCCATCATCATGCCCAGCAAAAGAGAAAACTCACCAGTCTAACACTTGCAAATGCAGATAGACAAGTCTACAATTTGTGTCTTTCTCAGGCCCAGAAAAACAATAAAGGGCTAGAAAGCAATTACAGGACTAGATACAATTTCAACTTAATTCAGAATCACAAATACCCATATTCAAGGAAAACAACATAGCCAGGTCACTTTTCACAGAAATGTGGTGGGTAGATATAAAAGCAGCAATTGGCCAAAGAATCAACTTGGAGGGCATTTTATGCTCAGCAATGGTGATCGTAAAAAGCCCGAAATTGGCACTGCCTCATATTGCTGTTCCAGATATAAGGTACATTGATTGGGCTGAGCTTCGTAGAAAGGGATTTAAGGGTGTTGTCTTTGACAAAGATAATACTATTACAGCGCCGTACTCTTTGATGCCTTGGCCTCCTCTTGAGTCTTCATTGGAGCGTTGTAAACTGGAGTTTGGTCCTGATATTGCTGTATTTAGTAACTCTGCTGGTAATTGTAATAGGATGCACTTTGAAATTCATGAATCTAATGTTGTACTTGCAGTCACAGCATGCTTTTTATGGTATTTTCTTGTTGTGAATCAGGACTTCATGAGTATGACCCTGATGGTTCTAAAGCTAGAATGCTTGAGGCTGCAGTTGGAATTAAAGTCATTAGACATAGTGAGTACTACTTTTTCTGTTATAGATTTAAGCTTTTGTTGCTTCTATTATCTTGAAAACAAGTTAATTTTTGCCCAGTGGCAAATGCTTGGACTAACATATTCTGTAGGGAGAAATGGAAATGAAAATGATATTGACATTGATACATTATTTATGTTGCAGAAGTAAAGAAGCCATCCGGTACAGCCGAAGAAGTTGAAAAGCATTTTGGTTGTGAATCTTCAAAGCTAATCATGGTTGATGAGAAATTTATTGTGTTTGTTTTCTGGTAGGTAATACTTTTACAGTTTAATTTGATATTAAGTTATCCTATTTTGTGACAGGTGGGTGATCGGCCTTTCACTGACATTGTTTATGGCAATCGTAATGGGTTCCTAACGATTCTCACAGAGCCTTTGAGTCTTGTTGATGAGCCATTTATTGTTAAGCAGGTTTAATTTTTTTTTTGTTTTATTTTTTCCTTTGGTTTCTAGAAATGTTTGGTGTGATTTTTTTTTCCTTTCAAATAATAATAGATTGCATATCTAGTCGAAGTAAATGATTATTTTATTCTATCTTTCTTTTTGGTACATTTACGAAAGTGTTCAGTGTTAGACTCTTTTCCAGCACCTCTTTTCCTAGCAAAGAATTGGTTAAACTCTCTATGTTTAGTCTGTAGTACTTGAGAGAATGTTTGTGCACTTGCGTGTGTGCGTGACAGAGAGAAAGAGAATGGCAATATAATATGAATAAGAACAAAACTACAACAATAATGCATATCTCTACCCTATATTATACTCTCATAATAGAGAGGCAGTGACTCTCAATCTAACTCCATATTAATTGATGAACTTCAATTATATGATACCATTACATATGATGCCTATTTATAGACTTGAACTTGCTAATTTCCTTAATCACCAAGTATGAAGTTAGGTGGTGGCAGTGGCTTTGGTAGACTATAGTTTCTTCAAGAGCTTCCAGTTCAATGTCATCAACTTGACAACTTTGACAAGTTGATTTAATTGCCAACATTGCCTCCCCTAAATTGTGCTTGGAAAAATTGACCTTCAAAGTGACAATACTTATGAACTCTTTTTTTGTGGTGTTGATTTGCAAACTTACATAAAGACAAAATCTTTTGACTATTGGGACCAACGTTCTCTAGTTCTTCTCTGAAAATATTCTTGTAATCTCTTTATCTTAAATCTTTTCCGCATCTGGTTCAATAATTGGAACCTTGATCTATTCCTACTCGTTCATAGGATAATAACCCTATATTGCATTCAACTCTTGAAGATATTAATCGTACTGTCTGCATACCACAAGTTTTACTTCTGCTATAATTGTTGTAGCCAACATCTTCCTTCAAATACTTTTTTTGGTTCTCCTCTCAACCACCAGCACTGCCACAAACACACAAATATTATGATACTACAGTGTAAGAGATCCGTATGGCTCTATTGGTATTCTTATGTATCTAGGGAGGTTTATTATTATGGTAATCATTGGTCTCATGTATCTAGGGAGGTTTAGTATATTTTTAATCATTGATGAGTATGTAAATTTTTTATATATTTTTATTCAAGTGTGCCTTGTCATTCGCTTCATTTCTGATGTTTGAGAAAAGTTTAGTTGTATAAGATACCTTCTCTTTGTTAAATTTCGAACTTCCATGTAACGAAAAACATAAAATAGCTTCATGTACTAAGGTCTGGTGCTGTTTAAGTTCCTTGATTGTATTCCAGGTTAACTAATTTCTTGTTTCAAATACTGTTGTGGGCTGATTTTAACTTCCAATTCAATAAAGATTTCACATCCATACTTAATCGCTAACTCCTAGAATATTACATTATATTGAATTATTGATTATGGTTAGTACAGTGGTAGGGAAAAAATGTTGTAGTAGTGGTGTTTGTGGTGCTGGTTTGGTTTTGATGGTGGTGGTGATGATGGTGGAGGAATTGGAGTAGAGAGAAAGAAAGGGAAGATGATGAGGGTAAAATTAGAATATAAAATTGGATTTGGACAATAGGGATAAAATAGAAACTTGTTTCAATTAAGACTGAATTTGAATCAAATTAAATATTACGAATATTTTTGAAACTTCTCAAAAACTTTAGAGATAAAAAACATATTTTATCCATTTTTTAACAAACATGCATGAAAATTCCTGTACATACACTAGTTTAATCTTTTCACCCACTGTAAGCACTACGACTGAAGTTTAAATTTAAGCATCTTAGGATTCTGCTGTGATGGCTAATTTATCTATGATCATTGTTCAATTCTTAACAAGTTTCTTGGTTTTTTTAACCTGTGCTTTTAATGATTGGTGATAGGTGAGGAAGCTGGAGACTACTTTTGTATCTTATTGGTGTAAAAGAGGGTTGGAGCCGCCTGTCCAGAAGTTATTGCCAAATCCCATGTCGTGTGTCAAAGAGCCACGCCCTTGATCGTTTCCTAG
This sequence comes from Arachis duranensis, assembly GCF_000817695.3. Classification (NCBI taxonomy): domain Eukaryota; kingdom Viridiplantae; phylum Streptophyta; class Magnoliopsida; order Fabales; family Fabaceae; genus Arachis; species Arachis duranensis. The sequence continues at coordinate 99,005,799 of NC_029776.3, forward strand.
GGCATAGAACACTACCCTGTCCCTTTTGTTTTGTTCTGAAATATATACTGCCCTCCCTACCTTCCAGTAATGAGTTGTGCATAATGCATGCTCATCAATATTTTGTTTGGTTATTTAAATTTTTTATCCCACCAGACTTGATTTTGTTATTCCTTCTCGTTTGCCTTTTATTTGGTAGGTTCCTTGCGTAGTTTGGTATATATCCTCAATGGGTAGAATAATTAAAAAATGGGTTTTCAATATAATTAATATTTTATCATCATTATATTTGAAGGTCCACCGATACTTGCTTAAACAAATTAAACTAGTAAACTAATTACTAGATCAATTCAAGTTGGTTGTATTCTGATAAGGTTAGGGAGTGTATCATTGCAATTGCACCTATGCGGCTGGTTTAGAATACAAGACCGCGAGGTACTCAACCAGCTCAAGCTTCGAAGCAACCTTAACAAGGTCAACTTCTAGCTCAAGGT
>NC_029776.3:99006289-99012235 GCF_000817695.3 Arachis duranensis
CATACAGCTAAAGGTTAAAGGCTGCATGTTTACCCAGCCACTCCAAAGGCCACAAGGTCCGCTGCCTTTCCGACAAACCCGGTTACTGCAACTTAATGTGCTTATTGCAAACAACGGAAATGCTCATAACCATCCTTCTAACACGCAATATCTTTTGAAGGTTTTGCTTGCACTTGCTGAGTTGCTGGGAGGTTTTGGAGATCTGCAGGTGAATAGATTAAGAGCTAAGACTGAAAATACGGTTATCTATTTGGGCAATTGAGTTATCACGTAGACAAGTATGGGGAATCGAATTATCAACACGTGGTGAAATATAAGTATATATTAATTGGGAGGCATTTTGATAACGAACCAACATATGTAATATGGGGCACTGAATTAACATATAGTGAAAGAAGAATTATATCGCTTGGAGAAATTTGCACTCAAATTCTTGTGTTGGCATTCATGAATAGATAGCGCTTTCAGTAATGGCAAATGCATGGTCACCACTTAATAGGAATTTATCGTAAAATGAGTAAAATGGATTATTCAAACAATTAGAAAAAAAAGATATCATCAACTTAATAGGTATAAATTTATTACAACCTCTTTCTTACTGAACGATAACTTTCAATGTTACAAATAATGTTACCTTAATAGGCATTCAGACTTTAGCATAACCATGATCTCTCTGTCTCTGGATGGAGTATTTTCATCTGTGATTCAAAATTTTTTTATATCTATTATATATTACTAATTTTACCATCAAAATATATTATATGTCACTTTTTTATTCTAATTGAAATCAAATTTTTTTCTCTGAAATTAAAGAGTTATTTTCTCCTCTCTTTCTCTTTATCTCTCTCATTCTTATTTTTTTTCAACTACTCTATCTCTCTTATATATTATTATCAATAACTAATTACAAATTTGATAGTCAAAATATACAACATAACATTTTCTAATTGTAATTAAAATAAAATTAAAATTAATATTGAAATATTAAAAGTAACATATTGAAATTGAAATTTAAATATAGTTATATTGTATTACTAATCTAACAACCAAAATATGTTACATAACACTTTTCATTAAAATTGAGATGAAATATTTTTCTCCAAAATTAATAAACTCCCTTCTTCCATCCTCTTATCCACCTCTCTCTATTTCTCTATTTCTTTTTATTCTTTCCACTTTATATAACTTATAATTTATATTTTATATTATTAATTTGAGAAACCAAAATATATCACGAGATATTCTTTCATCATAATTAAAATAAAATCTTTTTCTCCAAAATTAATAAACTCTCTATCTCATTTTTTTTTATCTTTCTCTCTTTTTCCTCTCTCATTCTCTCTCTCTCTCTAGTTTCTATCTTTCTGTTCTACAAAAAAATTAATAAAACAATATAATTTAAATAAATTCATAAAATTATAAAAATACATTAAATGTATAATTAAATATAATTAAAAATAATCCCATTTTATTATTTACATAAAAAATATATCTATAACAATATATAAAGCCAATACAGAGAGTTGACCATGACTTTGGTGTCCAATTTTTTTGGACTATATTAACCCTACAATAAACTATTTAATAAAGCAAATTATAAGGACAAAATAGACATAAAATTTGTTTTAAAAAATCTAATAACTTCCCACTAAAATAAAAACAGTTTTGTTACTTCTATTAACTTCCCACTAAAATGAAAACAGTTTTGTTACTTCTATAAATATAACAACGCATCTTCCATTGCCTCCATCCACTGCAGTTTGGATTTTACTTTTCTATATTTTTCTTGCTCTTCTGTTCTTCTCCTTTCTTCAACACTCTCGCCTCCATCCTCTTCCATTGCATTCATCCATTGCAGTTGCAAATTTCATTGAGTTACTACTTTTACGCATAACATTCACTTATATCTCTTCTCTTTAGTTTACTTATCTAATTTATATTTTCAGTCATTTCTATGCTTTTTTAATTTATTCCCAACTTTTGACGTATGAAAATAGTACTGTATCTCCTTTTATTTTTATCAATTTAATGTAAAAAAAAATAATTTTTTTTGTCTTATCAATTTGATGCAGAAAGAAAACAGTTTCTTTTTATTTGATATCTGTTTTTATTTTTTTATATGTCTTTGACTATTAATGATTGAATGAAAAGTTTCATAAATATTTTGTTAATTATTTTTAAATGCTTTGTAATAATTTTTTTTAATTTTCTAAAATATTGATTATGTAGAGTATTATGTTCGAAATTTGAATACATAAATATTTACTTTAAAACTAAATTAAATTATTAATTTTGTCTACCACAATATTATTTTTTATTAATTATTAGTTTGACAGATAACACAATAAATGTAGCAATATAAAAACTTTGTTAATTGATTTTTCAAATAATTTGGCGACCTAAAATAAGAATTTTGTTAATTGATTTTATTAATTTCTTTTTTATTTTTAATCTATTTTACATTAGATAATATTATTTTTTATTAATTATTAGATTGACATATAACATTTAAATGTGGCAAGATAAGAACTATGGTATACATTTTTTATTGTTTCAACCTTTATGATTATTTTCTTCTCTTTATTTTTCTATTTCATGAGCCATGTAAGTTTTAATTTATTATATATATATTATACGTCTAACAACAATATATAGAGCCAATACAGAGAGTTGACTATGATTTTGGTGTCCAATTTTTTGGACTATATTAATCCTACAATAAACTATTTTGGAAACTAAATTATAATGACAAAATAGACATAAAATTTATTTTGAAAAATCCAATAACTTCCCACTAAAATGACAGTTTTAAAAAATGTAAGACAGTCTGTAAATTGCTAATAAATAAAAAGAAAATGGACTGGTATGAATATCAATATCTTCACATTCTTCATCATCTGCTTTGTTTAATTCTATGTTAGTTTTAGTTTATATGGTTTGTTCTATCAATATCTTCATGCTTTGTTAGTTTTAGTTTATATCGTTTGTTCTGTCATTGTCTTCATTCTTTATCATGTTCATATTTTGTTTAATCTTATATTAATTTTAATTTATATCCTTTTGTTTTGAGTACGTTATCTTTTCAGTAGTTTAGTTTTTACTTTTCTGTATTTTTCTTGCTATTCTATTATTCTCCTTTCTTCAACACTCTCGCCTTCGTCTTCTTTCATTGCCTTCGTCAACTGCAGTTGTTAATTTCATTTAGTCTTACAGCGGTTACTATTTTCACATATAACATCCACTTATATCTTTTCTTCTCTTTAGTTTATTTATCTAATCTATATTTTCAATCATTTATCTGCTTTTTTAATTTATTCTCAACTTTTGACATATGAAAATACTACTATGTCTTTTTTTTATAAATTTAATGTAGAAAGAAATATTTTTTTTGTCTTATCAATTTGATGCAAATACTACTATGTCTTTTTTTTATAAATTTAATGTAAAAAGAAATATTTTTTTGTCTTATCAATTTGATGCAGAAACAAAACAGTTTCTTTTTATTTGATATGTGTTTTATGTTTTTTATATGTCCTTACCTATCAGTAATTGAATGAAAGAGTTCTATAAATATTTTGTTAACTTATTTTTTTTAAATTACTCTGTAATAATATTTTTTTAATTTTTTAAATATTGATTATGTAGAGTATTATGTTCAAAATTTGAATACATAAATATTTATTTTGAAAATAAATTAAATTATTAATTTTGTCTACCACAATATTATTTATTTTACATGTTGGCTAAGTTATTTGATTGGCATATATACAGGACGCAAGAAAATTCGCACCCATCAAAGATTCGTTAAAAACATTAATATGTTAATTTTCTAAACTATCTAAGCTATTAATTATGTAGAGTACTGGATTTGATATTTAATTATACAGAGTACTATGGTTGACATTTATTAATTTCCTAAATTGTATTGCAAAAAAATTAGTTAATTTTATATTATTTATTTGTCACATAATTAACATATAAAAGATAAAAAAAGCCTACACCTATCAGTAGAATGAAAATTTCTCACACATATTTTGTTAACTTCTTTTTTTTTATTTGTATTCTATTTTACATTGGATAATATTATTTTTATTAATTATTAGTTTGACATATAACACAACAAATGTAGCAATATAAAAACTTTGTTAATTAATTTTTTAGAATTTTGTTAATTGATTTTGTTAATCTCTTTTTATTTTTAATCTATTTTACATTAGATAATATTATTTTTTATTAATTATTAGATTTAAATATAATAACATTTAAATGTGACAAAATAAAAATTATGTTATACATTTTTTATTATTTCAACCTTTATGATTATTTTCTTCTCTTTATTTGTCTAACTCATGAGTCATGTAATGTAAGTTTTAATTTATTATTTTGTAAACCATTTTATTTTAATAGATTTTTTAATTAATTTATTTTATTGTATTTTTCTTTTACTTTAAAAACTTTAAGGGTCTAATGATCTTCCGTTTAAATGATTCTAATTATACGATCAAGAAGTAGTTTAAGAGAATAGGTTTGAATTTTGGTAATTTATTAAGTCTAACCTTTATACAAAAAGTTAAAAATATTCTGAAGTTTGAACTTAAAAAACTATTTAATAATAAAATTGAGTTTGTTCAAGATCGGAGAGAGAGAAAGAAAAAGTTAAAATTTTTTAACTAATTACAAAAGTTCACTACCATCAAAGCTATTAAATTTGAGTATATTAAGTGAGGATTAATAAGAAGCAAACCAGAACGATAAATCTAAAAGTTTTTTTATCTCTCTTTATATAGTGTTTCACTTTAAGTAACTATTTTAAACAAAATAATAAAAAGATTCGCATTAGATTATGAAAGTTAATCTCATCCTTATAATACAATGGCATTATTTCAAAACATGTAAAATAAAATAATAAAGTACACTTAAATTAATGTGCACAATAAAATAAATGTAAAACTTAGATAATAGCAGTCAAATATGAATAGCAATGGTTGCCTTTTTGTCCCAATGTACTATATTAAATTACGACTTAAATTTATAATTATTAGTTTAAAAACTTACAATTATGTATTTTTTTATTATTTTAGTTAAAAGTAATATATTTTGATATTGTTTTTTAGGATTATTGACATCAAATTTTGATAATTTGAAAAAAAAAATTAAATGCTTTATGTCTTACTTCTTTTAACAAAACTTCAACAACTCATAAAAGTTAACAGAATAGATAGTTATAAATCAAAGTGATAGACAAGATTGAAAGTTGCGATAATAATACTTGGTGATAATTAATTACGGTCGGGTGAAGAGAAGGTGGAAGGAGAAGAAAAAAAATGAGAAAGGAGAACAAGGTAATATAATAATGGCGATGAGACCATGACAAGTATGTGTATAAAGAATAATAATAAGAAAAAAAAAGTGTTTGATATAGTAAAGGGATATAATAAAAATATAAAGTAATAATTTTGAAAAATAACAAAATTAAAGATAATTTAAAAAAATTAAATATAAAATTAAAAAGAAAATTAAAATATTTTTTATCAATTAGAATTATGCACAAAGATAAATAGTGTTTTAAATATAAATTTTTATCTTGACTTCAAATTAAATACTATTAAAAAATAAATAACTAAACTTAATACCGTTTATAAATAGTTAATTTGTAAATAATGCTTTTAAATTTTTATTTTGATTTTGTTACCTATAATAACAACATACTAAATTTGTTTAATATCTTATTTAATTTAAATTTATAAATTTTATACGTTCTAAAAGTTAATTTGATAATTTGGATAAAAATTTTAAATGCTTTATGTCTTACTTTTTCTAACAAAACTTCAACAACTCATAAAAGTTAACAGGATAGATGGTTATAAATCAAAGTGATAGACAAGATTGAAAGTTGCGATAATAATACTTGGTGATAATTAATTACGGTCGGGTGAAGAGAAGGTG
>NC_029776.3:99014105-99028774 GCF_000817695.3 Arachis duranensis
TCAAGCTGGTTCGAATTATGTAGAAATGGAATTCGAACCAGCATGGTTCGAATTATATAAAAATATGATTTGGCTTATTGCTGAAACGATTTTCGCTTTGGCGTATTTACGTTACATGATTCTTGACTTGGCTTATTAAGGTTTTTTACCCAATTTTTTGTACTAATATATAATTTTTTATATATATAGAGAGAGAAGGAGAGTGAGAGAGAAATTACTTTAAATAACAAATATAAAAATTAATTATTTTTATTTATACAAAAGACTTAACACTTAATTAAATATAAAAATATACACATTAAATTTAAATTTTTAAATAATGAATGTTAAAATTAATTATTAACAAAAAATTAAACTCTTTCATATAAAATAATAACTAAAACTCTTATTATTTGATTTTTTATTTATAAAGACTCTAATTTTCTTAGTCAACGAAAACTTTTGCCATTTGATTCTATAAATCTACCGACATAATTTAAAAATATTTATATTTTCATAATGTTATTATGGGTAAAAACACTCATTTTAATACTAAATTTACTCGTCTAAATTCAGCAACAATAAAACACGGCAATTAGAAATAACTTCAGGATTACTTAACTTTTTCAACAAATACAAGTTTGGTCATTTACCAGGCAAGGTATATAAGACAGACAAACACGGTACAAAAAAAATAAATCGGGATCAAAGCGTTAATGAGTTCTGCTGGGATAACAAATTTATTGGAGCTCAAACAATACTCACCAAAGTTTAAATAATATATTATATATTAACTCAAATAATTAAAGAAAAGAAACTAATTATATATAATAATCATCCTTTTTATCTTAATTAAAATTTCTCCAGGACTTTTATGGGGGGATAAATGAGCTGGCCAAGTTTAAGAGCGACGCTGAATCATTTATACGTGCAGTGATGCCAGGATGTAGCTCTCAACAGATTAAGACTACTCCTGGTACAGTGTTCTTACTAAATCCAAAAAATAGTCCCATAATGGTGCATGAAATTAAGTTACTCATTCTAATTATCAAAAACACAATTCAAAATCTTAAGTGCATAAATAACCAAATGAATGCAAAATAACAGATCAAACATCCAATTTTTGGCCAGGGGAACTACAATCGACTCAACAGACAGCTATGTAACAGCAAAAGAGGGCAAATATTGAAGAATTTAAGGAGCGTTTGAGCTTGTTGGAGCGCTGCCTCCAAAACCACCAGCACCCCGACCAAAGCCAGGCCTTCCACCAGCACCCTGAATGATGGAAAAATCAGACAAAATTATTCAGCAAAAAGACTCAAAAATGTAAACGACAATTTCCACAAGGATGAGATCTAAGAAATACTACCACACCCAACAACCAGCATCAAACATAATTGGTGTGAATATCAAACAATAGTGCTCTAAATAAAAGTGTACTGGCATACCACGCCAACAAACAAATTACATTAGATCATACCATAAGCCAATTAAAAAGAAGGCAAAAATTGACTGCAAGAGAAAATTGTCTTGTCTCGAATTACATAGAGAAGTGGGGGGCTTTAAAATTTTCAGCAACTTCACAAGATGGACTTTAGAATATACTGGACAACATGGTTCTCTTCAAGTAAATAGCATGCAATATAAAATAGAGAACAATATACAATAATCTACCATTCAATACACCAAAAAGAATATAAACTTGGTGCACATTCGCCAGAGTTATGTCAACAAATGAATAATGGGCAACACTTGAAACTTTAAGCAAGCACGGAAGTATACAACAATTTGCTGGCACACAAAACATTAGACTAACAAGAATACAGTAACAAACAAACTAATTCAAAATAGTTTGAGCAATGGCCATTCGGCAATTAGAAACAGAGCATACATAGAAAAACCACTGTTAAAGTCAGATAGTATTACTAACTAAATAACAAAAACATTAAAAGTTGAAAAGAAACAATAGTTTGGTTCAATGTGAAATACCCCAAAAGAAGGTCTGTAGTCAGCAGGAGCACCACCCTTGTCTCCTCCAAAATCACCGCCAGGTCCTCGTGGGCCTCCGCGGTATCCATCACGGTCACCGAATCTACGCTCTCCATCAAAGCGAGGTGGACCCCTGGGGCGGTCACCCGGTGGGCCGCCAAAAGGCCTGCCAGGTGGCTTGGCTTGCTTCTTGAGAGTGGCGGGGACGATCTCAGAAGGAAGGTTGAGGTATGTCCTGAGATGCTCGATGCCATCGTTGGTGAGGAACCAGTAATAGTGCATCCAGGCAAACGTCTCCCTGACGTACTCCTTCGACTTGAAGCTCTGCATCAGTTTAATCACCTGCAGATTCGGCACATCAATCTCAGGGTGCTTCGCAAGATTGAAGTCCTTCTTCGCGTAGCATACTCCCTCTGCAAATGCATTCGTCCATTCATTCGCTCATTCATTCAGAACACAATAATCTATCAGACAAGATGAACGAACCTACCTTGGAATAGGTATTTGCAGATCTCCTTGCGGTTCTTCTCCGGAATGATCTGAAGAATTCAAAAACAATAGAATAATTCAATCAGATAATTCAAAAGGAACATGGATTGGTAGACAGAGAAGAAGCAAGCTGTTGAGGTAGCTTACCATGGTTGCAGTGTAGAAGCCAAGGGGGCAGAAGCGGCAGCGAGCTCGCACTGGTAAATTATCGCTTTGCTCCTTCCCCAGTCAGTTGTCACACTAAACCCTAATGCCACTCTCTCCCATGTTTTATGATGGACCTCTCATCCAAATTTGGCTTCCTTCTCGGCCCATTTGTGCCTTCACCTCACCCGGCCCATGGTTTCGTCTTACTGTTCTCATTCTCAATTAAACCTTTGTTCCGACTTCCGAGGGTTGTTCTCCTAGTGCGTTGCGGGGTAGTTTGGGCGGGTTTCGGGGCAGGTGAGACTAGTTGGTGGGCTTCTATCCGGGTTCTGGTTTGTACGGGGCTTAGCCAAATCTTTTTATGGGCTACCAAAAATATAACAATGGTTATTTTACATTTCTACTATAATTTTTTATTTGGTATTTGATTTATTAGTTAGAAAAAAATTTAGAATATTTTGAACCGATTATAGAATATAATAATACTATATAGCCACCAAATATTATCATTTTAAATTAGTATTTGACCAGTAATAATTTGTATTTATATATATAACAATTTTACACAAATAAAATATATAATTTATATTTATATTTATTAGAATTTATACACATAAATTAATACAATATATACTCGTATTAATGTATTTGTTAAACATAATTTGATTTTTGTGCTGACCAAAATTACTAAAAATTGATGATTCTTAAAATTTTTTATATAGAAGAATTTTCGATATAGAAGAATCTCTTTGCCTGAATATAACATGAGACCATCAAATATAGTTATGTTTATTTTTAGGCAAATTTTTAGGTGTAGATAAAAAATAAATATTCTATGAAATTTATTGATAGAATAATTTGACAGTAATAGTGCGAAAAATAATATATTTTGGTATTAATATTATCATCAAAAAAATTCGTCAGTAACCAAATAATTTTTCGAACATGTAATTTGTTGTAGAATCTGACAGTAATTACCGTCGGACGAAAAAATTCCGATGATAAATATTTATCGGTGAAGTTTATACTGTTTATATTTTTTTCGTTTTTCTGACGGTAAATTTGACGATACTCACGTTTTTCTTGTAGTGTCGTCATGATTGAAGATGATAGCGATGATGACATAGAGAGGAGTATTCTTGTTGGGGCTGGTGGAGCATCGAACTCGGAGACTCAGCAGTACCCCTGCACTTTTCAACTTTAGACTTAAAGGCAATGAGACAGCAGGGATTCCTAGATGTAAAATCTGGATTCAGGGCCAGAGATTCACAGAACACAACAAGTCTAGCTAAATTCAAAGTTAGTAATCAGTTTCAGAATAAAGAGGAAGTTGTCTTATGTGATGATTTATAGCATCCGTCCTGGAGTTGAGTACAAAATGCTAGAATCAAATCATGCCAAGTACTATGGAAAGTGCAAAGAGTTTGGAAACAGTTTCATATGGTTGATTTGGATCACTCTTTGCCAGCGGAAGAATATTTGGGAGATTAGACGGTATAATGAACCTCATACATGTCTGACCACGTCAATCTTTAGTGATCACAGGAAACTTGATTTTCATGTGATATCTGCTTTATTACTAATAATTCTAATAGCGCTTATAATCAAAATCTAAGCGACTTAATATTACTAACAATTCTAATATATCTTAAAGAAAATAAATTTCATTCTCTAACCTCTTCATTGATGTTACCAGCAATATGACTAACTTCGTCCAAATGGTAGATACGATTTGGGTCGTCTTCCATATCCTCATTTTTGAATCCTCTGGTGTTGCTGTCTAACTTTTTTCTCTTCGGTAAGGTTTGGAGGTGGAGAAATTTGTAAAATGTAATTCGAAACAACTGAATTCGAATTGTATATATATAGGGACACAACTATTAAATCGAATCTATTACATTCAATTAATCTTAATTCTCGTTTTCTTTGAATTGAAACTATTTAATTCGATTTACCATGGGTCTTAAATCAAAGCTCATTGATTCAATTTACTATATGCTATTTCACTAAAACGTTTTTCATAATAAATCGAAACTAATGAATTTAATTTATTAATACATCTATTAATTCGAATCAATTGAATTCGATTTACATTAAAAGAGTATAAATTGAATTCGATTTATATAAATATGCAAATGAGACGTTCATCTAACCTATTTGTATTTAAGAAATTTATACAAAATTAGAACCCATTTAGTTTATTTATGTGATTTTTATCATATTTTTTCTTTATATTCTACAATCTGATCCCATTCAATTGGATATCAAATCTAAAGATAAAAAACGTTTATATCTTATTCTTCTTTTAATGCTCAAATTGAGATTTTGATTAAATTCGATCTATGATATCTCTATCGTCTATTGTATATGTTTTTGGGGCATAATATAGGATAATAATAAAAGAGTAAAGAAAGAAAGAAAGAAAAATACAGAGCAAGTGATGCAGAGCAATGTACTACTAATTGAAAAGAAAAATGCCTTTTAGTGAATTACTCAAAGTGAGTTTTTGATATCTTACCGTTACATTTCACTTGAAAGACTTATATATGATGGTAAAAGTCTTTTCATAAGAACTATGTACACAATACACAACTAGTTATCAGCTTTTAACACTTTCTTGGACTTTCTTGATTAGCCCATGACCTTGGGCTTCTTTACTTACCTCAACAGCTCCCCTCAAACTCGAGTGTGGTCTTTGAGTCACTCGAAGTTTGTCCTTCAATCTCTGAAAGGCAGTCGCTGAAAGAGGCTTGGTTAGGATATCAGCTACTTGTTCATGTCCCGGGATGTGTATTACATGTAGAGAATTTGCCTTAAGCTTTTCTCTAATAATTTGAACATCAAGTTGAAAGTGTTTAGTTCGATTGTGCTGAACAGGGTTGGCAGTAAGAAGAACTGTACTGAGATTGTCACAAAAAATTGTAGGAATTGTCTTCATGGGTATCTTCAATTCAGTCAGCAGATTTGTGAGCCACACCAACTCTCCTTCACAGGCAGCTAAACTTTGAAATTCTGCCTCAGTGGAGCTCCTACTTATGGTAGTTTGTTTCCTGCAGCACCAAGTAATCAAGTTAGGTCCAAGGAATACACAATAACCAGAGATAGAACGCCTGTCCTCCAAGTTCGCTGCCCAGTCTGCGTCTGCAAATCCATAAAGCCTGTAATCACTGCTGGGATGTATCAATAATCCATGCTCCTTAGTACCCTGCAGATACCTTAGGATTCTCTTTACCGCCTTCCAATGAGAAAGCAAAGGAGAATGCATAAACTGGCTCACTTTGCTCACTGCAAAGGATATATCTGGTCGGGTTATGCACAAGTATTGTAATGTACCTACCACACTACGATACAGCTTAGCATCATCAAAACATTCAGACCCACTGGACAGCAACTGTAATGATGAAATCATAGGTGTAGGCATTTTGCTTGCTTCACCCATTCCTAGTTTAGAGAGCAAGTCACTAATATATTTTGTTTGGGATAAATGAAGCTGCCCTTGATCTGTCTTTTGAACTTCAATTCCCAAAAAATAACTTAGCTCACCTAAATCTTTTAAGGAAAACACTTTATCCAATTGAATAACCATGTTACTAATATCATTTGAACAATTCCCAGTGATAATGATATCATCCACATAACACAAAATATACATAACAGAATCTGACCTAAATCTAATAAACAGAGAAAAATCAGAGTTAGTGCTATAAAAGCCAAAGGAGTTTAAAGTACTACTCAATTTGTCAAACCACTCCCTTGGTGCTTGCTTTAATCCATATAGGGACTTATTTAATTTACAAACATACTGAGCAGCTTGTGTCTCAAAATCAGCTGGTTGATGCATATAAATGGTTTGATGCAAATCACCGTTTAAAAATGCATTATTAAAATCAAATTGACGAATTACCCAATTTTTGGACACTGCAATGCTCAATATAAGTCTCACAGTTGCAGGCCTCACCACAGGACTAAACACCTGGTCAAAAATCAAAGCCTTCTGATTGATGAAAACCCTGGACTACCAATTTGGCTTTGTATTTTTGAACAGTCCCATCTGCATGTCTTTTAACAGCAAATACCCATTTACTCCCAATAACCTTAGCATTAGAAGGTGTTGGTACCAAGGTCCAAGTGTTATTCTTCACCAAGGCTCTAAATTCTTCATTCATAGCATGATGCCAATGAGGAATTTTTTGAGCAGCAGCAGCTGATTTTGGAGGTTGTTCAAGAAAATTGTTATTAAAAATGGTGGCTGCTAATGCTCTTGGCCTTGAGGAGTGAGTTTTAGACCTTGTCAACATTTGGTGAGTATTTGAATTGTGAGAAGAAGAAATGGAAGTTGAATTTTGAGTTTGTTGAGACTCAGGTTCCACAAGCGGAAGCTGAATTTCGATACCTGTTATAGGTTGCAAGGCAGAAGATGGAATTGATGTATATGCCGGCTTTTCGGCAGTCTCTATATGTGTCGGAAGTGACTGAAAGGGAGGATCATCAACCTGAAGACAAGGGGCTGGGTTGGAAATTGGAGTACACCTGGCAGTGGAAGTAGCCTTTGGAAACAGGGTAGGGCCATCACCAGACTTTGGTGCAGGGGGTGGAGAGGAAGAGGCTGCAGGCATTGTTAGGAACAATTTTGTATATGAAAACTCAGATTCATCAAATTTCACATGTCGAGTAATATAAATCTTGCCACTTTTGGACAAACATTTATATCCTTTAGAGTTAGTAGCATAGCCAATAAAAACACACTTTATTGATCTGTTTTCAAGTTTATTTTTATTGTAAGGCCGAATAAAAGGGTAGCAGCTGCTTCCAAAAATTCTAAAAAGACTATAGTCTGGTTTCTTATTAAACAATTTTTCATATGGAGATAAATTGGAAAGAACCTGAGTTGGAATACGATTGATTAAGTAAGCCGAAGTAAGAACTGCTTCATTCCAATAAAGCAATGGCATAGAGGCAGTGGAAAGCATAGCTAGACTCATCTCTATGAGATGTCGATGTTTTCGTTCTGCAGTCCCATTCTGTTCATGAACATAGGGACATGAATAGCGATGAGTAATGCCTGCTCTTGCCAAGAATTCAGAGAAGGCATTGGAGGTATATTCGCCTCCATTGTCTGTTTGTAGTGCTTTGATTTTGTGTCCTGTCAAATTCTCAATATACAGTTTATACTGTTGAAAAGCCAGAAAAACTTGTGATTTTGTAACTAATAAAAAGGTAAAAGTATATCTTGAGAATGCATCAATAAAGGTAACATAGTATCGAAATCCAAGATGAGAAATATGAGGAGAGGGGCCCCAGACATCAGAAAACACCAATTCAAGAGGAGTAGTATATATTGTATTAGAGTCAGAAAAAGGTAACTTGTGCATTTTTGCTTGTGCACAATTTTCACATACATGAGTATTTTCATTTACATGCTTCATCGAATGTGGAATATTACATTAAGAGAGAACTAGTTTAACAGATTTAAGAGATAAATGCCCTAGGCGTTTATGCCACAAATCTAACACTGAACAAGACACAGTAAAAGCAATAGGGGAATTGAGTGAATGAGAGAGTTGAGAGACAGCAACATTTGTAAATTGATATATGCCCCCTTTACGTATACCTTGTAAGAGCACTTTCTGTGTAAATTGGCATTTCACACGACAAAAATTAGCAAAGAATTCAAAATAGACACAGTTATCATTAGCAAATTTGGAAACACTAATCAAGTTCTTGGTGATTTGTGGTGTGTGTATCAAGTGCTGGAGATTAAAATATCTTTTGGAATCTAAAGAGTATAGAAAAGAATTTCCAATATGAGAGATGGAGATACCTTCACCATTACCCACTTGAACCTGTTCTGGGCCCGTATATTCTGAACATGTCAACAAGTTTGATTGATTTGGCGTCACATGATGAGAAGCCCCAGTATCTGGGTACCAAGCAGGATCTGCAACAGTATTGGGGGCAGCAAGAAAAGCAGTGGGATGGTGAAAGGATGGTGCTGGAGGGGGAGGTGTAGTGGATGCAGTGGAAGGTCCTTGAGGAGAAGTAGAAGAGGTTGAGTAATTCTGATTATAAGCGAGGTTGCTGGATTGCTGTGCTTGATTGCGGGATGGGGGCGGAATATCTTGATTAAAGCGATTGAAGCAATGCCACACAATGTGACGAAAACGGCCACAAACTTGGCATTGAGGTCGATTTTGCTGAGAAAATGCACGTCCTCCCCTAGGAAAACGTCCCCCTCTTCCTCGTCGGAATCCATTGTCCCGAGCAGAGTTGTGAAACACAGGAAAAGAATTTTGGGTGAGATTAGCTTAAAGAATGCCACTCCCATTTTTCTTGAATTTCTCTATCATGTTATCATGAGACATGATGAGATTTTTTACTTCCACAAGACTATAAATTTCTGGTTTGGCATTGACAGTAAGAAGAAAATTTTGGTACTCTTCATTAAGCCCTTCTAATAGAACTTCCACATGTTCTTCCTTAGAGAGAGGATTACCTAAAGCTGCAAGTGAATCAGTCACATTCTTGATTTTAAAAATGTAGTCACGAGCTGTCTGACCTTGTTTCTTTATCAATTTCAGTTGAGCCTTCAGTTGTTTAATCTGATATTTGGTGGATTGTGCGAAATAATCTTCAATTTTCTGCCACATTTTATAGCTGAGCGTGGAACCTACCATTTTGTTCTTGAACACATTGTCAATTGAGGCAAGCATCCAAAAAACTAAGTGACAATCATCTTGCTTCCATTGTTTGTAGAGGGAGGATTCAGTTCCTGCTTCTTGATCAGACTTAGATGAGAATTGGGGTGGGATTCGTGCTTTGATGAGATGATCTTTAAAACCCTGACCTTCAATTGCATTGAGTGCTTGTTGCTGCCAGGTCTTGAAATTTGTTTCACATAGTTTGTCTGAAATTGGATTGAACGATCGTTGCTGATAGATGATTGGAGGAACATTATTGTTGGTGGGTAAGGAGGGGTTGCTAGTAGCCATGGATCTCTTAGAACCCTAAGAGCTCCGATACCATAAAAGAGTAAAGAAAGAAAGAAAGAAAAATACAGAGCAAGTGATGCAGAGCAATGTACTACTAATTGAAAAGAAAAATGCCTTTTAGTGAATTACTCAAAGTGAGTTTTTGATATCTTACCGTTACGTTTCACTTGAAAGACTTATATATGATGGTAAAAGTCTTTTTATAAGAACTATGTACACAATACACTAGTTATCAACTTTTAACACTTTCTTGAACTTTCTTGATCAGCCCACGACTTTGGGCTTCTTTACTTGCCTCAACAAATAATATGGTGAAGATTGAAATTTTGATAGAGAGTGAAAGTTCACCCAAAAAAATTATTATTTGCAATGTACTTATTTTTTTAATATAAATTTAATAAAAATATTCACTCTTTGTCCAATTCTATTTTTCAACAAAAAATTTCTCATAATATACCATACCCATGTTTAAAATACCGATCACAATAATTCTGTGAAGGTCCCACGATGTCGTTTTGTGCTTTTGCTAATGGATTTGAGTGATAGATTTGGTCAGATATGATTGCCTTCTCTACTTAAACAAATCAGGAAAATAAAATTTGGAGCATAAATGAGAGTTTGAATTTCAGAATTATTTTATTTTATTTTAAGGATCCATTTTTATGTATCATAATAAATTAATTAAATATTTATAATATCATCATATTTTTAATTAAATCCTAATTTAAAAAATTATAATTAAATTTATGTATTTAATAAAAATGTTACAATTACATCTTTATAATTATTTTTTGTTAAAAATATATTTTTTAAAATATTTAATTTTATGTAGGGCTGTACATGGATCGTATAATATCCACTGTTCGCAATATATTTATCTACATCTGATCTATAGTTTACAGATATTATCTGATCCGCACTTTGATAGAATCAGATAGCGGATATTATTGTCATGATATATGCGAATCCGATCCGCACTCTAATATAAATACTATAATTAATAAATGAAAAGCCTAAGTCCCTAATTTCCTAACTCACTCACTCAGTAACGGCGGTACTCTTCATCTCCTCTCTCATCCAGACCCAGTCGACCAGTCCCATTCACTGTCCCATACTCGCTGTTCACCTCATTCATCACCATCGTTCACCTATGTTGCCGTCGTGTCGTTCATCGTCGCGTTTCATCAGCTCAGACCATTGAGACCATGTCTACTTTTCCGTCTCTGTCTCCATCGTCACGTCGTCGTCTCCTCCTTCGACACGATGGTCGTCTCCTTCATTAACGCGGTCCTCGTCTCCTCCTTCGACACGATGGTCGTCTCCTTCATTAACGCGGTCCTCGTCTCCTCCATCAGCACGGTCGTCATCTCTGTTTATCGTCTCTGTTAATCATCTCTGCTCGTCATTGCTCTTCATTGCTCGCCGTAGATTCTTCCTTTTGCTTGTGCTTCTCCAATGCAAATCTACTTTTGCTCAATTAGGGTTCTAAAAATATTTTTTCTTATTTTGTTGATCTTTGATTTTGAAATATAAATCTGTTTTTGCTTGTTTTTTTTTTATCAAATTTTGCTCATTTTACTTCTGATTCATTGTTTATGTTTTTACTATTAAAAATGTGTTCATAATTTTTGAAATGTATACTTTTGTTATTGTTATGATAGCGGTAATTGATATATTTTAGTGTAAATATTGATGCTAAATTAGGGATTTAATTGATGCCAAATTAGGGATTTAGAGTTTCAATTTCTATTTTTGTTAATTTTGTTGATTCTTTTAAAATTAAAAATATTTTTATTTTTTTATTATATCCGAAATTCGATCCCGCAAATGTGAGGATTAAATCGGATCAAATCTGATATTAGATTCAATCTGATGAGATTAATACGAATTGGATTAAGATTTTGGCTATATCTGATCTAATTCGATTTGTATGTAGTCCTAATTTTATGTTTTATGTATGATAAATTATGAAATATTCTAAAATTATTTTTTTTTTTAAATAAGAACTACTAAAAATTTAATTACAAATGTTAATTTTTAAATAATAGTACCTAGCTGAAAATGTAGTAAAGAAAATTGCTATAGAATTATTAGAATTTATTATTTTTTGTCATTAATTAATCATCAATATTTAAAAATATGAACTAAAGTATATTATTAGATTATTAAACTAACAAAATTAAATTAATGATTAAAAATTTTGAAATGAGGAATGCTAGGACTAGTAATTTTGGTGTTTTATAATCATTAATTGGCCATCAATAGTATTTTTAATGGTGTGAGATTACATCTAATGGTAGAAGATCACTCACTTTTATTTTGATGATTAAGTATTGGCCAGAAAATACAAAAGTTGCTGGCCCTAAACTTTTCCTTTTGAAAAAGAAATTATAAATTCTGATAATGTTCTAACATTTTTTTCTAAGGTTAGGAGTGAAACTCAAATCTAAGACCTCTAAATAAAATTAAAAGATGATATGATTTGAGTTATAACTTGTTACCCTAATATTTTTCTTTATTAAATTATAAGAACGGGCAAATGAAAAAAACTATACATAATTACAAATACAATACACATGTTAGTCACAAAAAAATACAATACACATGTTTAAAATATCTGGAGGTCCCACGATGTCGTTTTGCTCTTTTGCTATAATTGATTTGGTGTATGCAGTATGCTTGATATGCTCGCCTTCTCTACTTAAACAAATCAGGAAAATTAAAGCATTAAGCTAATTAACTCATCATTTATCCAAATCAAACTCATCTCTATCTCTTCATTTTGCAATTCCACAAACAGATTCTTGAGCAGAAAAATCAATGGATCCAATTCTAACTTATCCAAACACCACCTCAATTACCGGAATAACAATCCTTTCTCTTGTTATTACCATCTTATTCTATTTATTAATGTATCATCCATTCAAAGCTGGCAATAAACATAGAGAACCTCCAATGGTGGCTGGTGCATGGCCTATACTGGGTCACCTTCCACTCTTCCATGGCTCACGTTCACAGCCACTCCACATTACTTTGGGCGCCATGGCTGACAAATATGGACCCCTTTTCACCGTGAAGCTTGGTTCCAAAAAGATTGTAGTACTAAGCAACTCAGCAATGGCGAAAGAATGCTTCACAAAGAATGATGCAATTGTTGCTTCTCGTCCCAATCTTGTCTCATTCGAAAACCTCGGCTACAATGGAGCCATGATTGGTTTCACGCCGTACGGTCCATATTGGCGTGAACTCCGCAAGTTTTCAAACTTAGAGCTTCTCTCGAATCGCCGCATAGAGCTGCTAAGCCATGTTCGACTCTCGGAAGTTCGAGCTTCAACAAAAGATCTCTTAAGTCTTTGGTCCACTCAGAAGAATGAATCTGGATACGTGTTGGTGGACGTAAAGCAATGGTTTGCAGAGTTGACATTCAACATGGTTCTTAGAATGGTTGCGGGGAAGACATTCTTTGGAGCTGTAGATTCAGAGAGTGAGGATAAAGCGAATAAGTGTTTGAAGACTATTAGGGAGATGATGCGTCTTATGGGGATGTTTACTGTGGGAGATGCTATTCCTTCATTAAGGTGGCTTGATTTGGGGGGCCATGAAAAGGCCATGAAAGAAACTGCTAAACAACTCGATGAGATTTTGAGTGGATGGTTGGATGAGCATCGCAAAAACATGGATTTCTTAGATGAAAAGGGTTCAAGTGAAGAGCCACGTGATTTCATTGATGTCATGCTTTCGGTGTTTTCTCATACTCACATTCATGAGTTTGATGCTGACACCATATATAAAGCCACGATATTGGTATGTATCTATGTAGAATATAATTTGTTACTTGATCTTCTTCTATTCTTCTAGCCAGCACTTAGTTAATAATAATTTATATTTATATTTATTAAAATTTATATACTTAAATTAATATAATTTAAATTTATAATTTTTAAAATTTATATACATAAATTAATAAAATTTATTTATTAAACTATTAAAAATTATTATTGGTTGAAAAGTTTTTTTTCAATAGTTAAATCATATTTCGCACTGGGAGTAAAGAATTATACACTTAATAGTAATACTTATCTAATCTTTCCTTCTTTTTCCTTTTTTTTTCTTTAATTTTCTTAATTTTTTCATTTTTTTTCCACCTATAATAAGCCAACTTGTTCCCTGTTGCTATTGTATTGTGTGCTCATTCCTTTCTTATCATATGTTAGAATTTAAAACACAAATTAATAAAATTCTGTGGCTACCTAAATAATATAGTAGTAAGTATAATGAGTTGACCGAACACATGAAAAGTAAAGAGTAAAAAAGAGTTACATGTATATATATAAAGTGATATATAGTTATATACTATAATATTACAGTGGCTTTAGATGTTAAAATTAAAATAATATTTTTTATATTATTTTATGATGCTTTTTAATATAAAAATAAAATAAAAATATTATCAAAATATAAATAAAAATGACCTTAATCTTAATAGTATATTTTAAATGTTACTAAAATTATATAGTNACTATTAATATATAATATATGTTAAAATATAAATACATATATTAAATATAAATTAAACCACACGTATATTTATACACAAATATATTAGTGATAACTAATTTTAATAGTTGATTTTGATATACGAACATCAATTTTAAATGATATAACATTGTGGTACTTCTTGTAATTAATATTTTCAGTAAAAAATATTTTTTTTTCTGGCAACAATTAGTTGACCTTTCTATTTCTTCTTTGCATGTTTTAAAGCTTTAATTTGATTTTCATTCAAAACATATATGCATACTTCCGTTTGTTGTTGTTGTTGTTATACTTTTCCTTATTATTTCTTCAAAAGAAAACTGATCTCATTAATGTATGTGATCTACTGATCTACTATTTTCTTGCAAGATTGATCCTCCTTAAATGTGTATAGAGCACTGTTGTCATGAAACTCGTACTATTTTAATGTCGCAGACAATGATAGTTGGGGGAAATGACACCACCACAGTTTCTCTTACATGGGCCATGTGTTTGCTATTGAAAAATCCTCACGTGTTGGAAAAGGCAAAACAAGAACTT
>NC_029776.3:99028876-99031110 GCF_000817695.3 Arachis duranensis
AGCTATAGTCAAGGAAACATTAAGATTGTATCCAGCAGCTCCTCTAGCAGCACCTCATGAATTCACAGAAGATTGCAATTTAGGTGGATATCACATCAAAAAGGGAACTCAGCTAATTACAAATATTTGGAAAATCAATACCGATCCTTATATTTGGTCAGATCACTTGGACTTCAAGCCAGAAAAATTCCTCACAACCCACAAAGATATCGACGTTAAAGGCCATCACTTTGAATTGTTACCGTTTGGAGGTGGTAGACGTATTTGTCCCGGAATTTCATTTGGCCTTAAAATGCTTCACTTTGTTTTGGCGAGCTTTTTGCATTCCTTTGAAATATTGAACCCACCTATTGAATTTGTTGATATGAGTGCAACTCTTGGATTGGTCATTGCTAAAACTACTCCACTTAAGATCATGGTTAAACCACGTTTATCTCCCAACTGTTATGTAAACATGTAATTAACACTAGCGTTAGTTGTGTGCTTTCGTGTATTGTCACTTTGTTAAGTCCTATACTTGAACTAGTTACCTGGTGTTGTGATCCATTATGATTATGTGCATCTATCGCTGCTTAAACATAAAGTTGTAAAATCAAATGATGGTGATTTCGTGATGTAGATGATCGAAATGTCGCTTACTTTTAGTAATTAACAAGTATAATTATCTCCACGTCATAAAATTGAAATTATAATTTTAAATTATTTTTTAAAAATTAATTTAAATTATAATAATTTAATTAATAAAAAAGTAACATTGTTTGTTTATTTTTTTAATTTAATATTAATTAGATTAATTCAAAAATAATTATTAATTAGTTTTAATAATTTACTTTTTTTAATAAATTACACATATATACTGAATATGATCAAATAATATAGTAATAGTTAAATTTACCAATAAATATATTGGCTATTATCACACTATAAAACAAATTAAATATAAAAGCTATTAGCATTTATAAATCTATAAAATCGTACTGTCTTTGATTCGTGCAAGGGTTTACTTATCAAATAAACTTAAAATATAAACAAAAAATATTTATAAAATGGACCTAGCATTATTTAAAAGAATCATGGAAAATAATCAACTTACCTTATCATCTATGAAAACCATTTCTTTGTAAGTCGTCTTGTTCTTGTCAAATTTGAATGGACTTTCCATAACCTTATAATTATTGCCTTTATTTTTCAAACTTTTTTATTACATAATCTACCATAGGTAACACTACTGTTGATAGAATCGCAGTTAGTAGCCCTTAGGTATGAAAAATAATAAACAAAAGAAGATCTATATATGAGGTACGAATTTTCTAGATGATAAATAATTATAATAATTCACCATTACTCCTTATATATATAAGGAAAGAGTTAAAAGAGGAGATATATAAATATATATAATATTATTGCTATATAGAAAACATACATAAATTGCTATAGTTTTTTATTATATTATACAACTTAAAATTATAGTATCATGTTATTATTAATTCTAGATACCTGCTATAATTATATCAAATTTAATTATGACTCTAAATAAATAAAATAGATAATATTCAATAATTTTTTTCTATTCAATATTTACTGTAAATATAAAGGGTAAAATAATTAATGAAAAAATATGAGAAAAAATAAAACATATTAATTAAAATTTAATTTGTTATCTAATTAATCTTGTGTCCATACGATATAACTTTACTAAAATATTATGAATCACAACCTTTTTTATTCTAAAAAAATTTATATGTAGCCTTTAGTAGTACAAAAATAATTATAAGAATTATTAATTATTGATATTGATATTAATCACAATTGATTATTGATACTCTAATTTTTTTTTAAATATATTTTACCTTTTAAAATATAATGCATGTACCGTGTAGACCTTTATTATTATTATTATTATTATTATTATTATTATTATTATTATTATTATTATCCACTAATTGATATCAAATTAAATGAATCACTATTAATGTGTGCATCAACTATCTTCTAATAAAATTATTACACTTGAATGAGAATTAGAATTATATTAATTGATATAATTAAAATGATTAAAAATATCAATGGTTAATAAGAAGTTTAATAACGCATTGAATATTGATTTCATATAATTATAATTAAAATATTTTCTTAAATTAATATAATCATACATTGTTCATGAGTTAATCGTAATATAATTAGAATAAATTTATTTGAGAAAAAAAGAGTTCATATGTAATTTATAAAAATTA
>NC_029776.3:99031449-99041874 GCF_000817695.3 Arachis duranensis
ATTAATTATTTTTTATAATTATTTCGTTATATATATATAATTATTTTTTATTTTACAATCGTGCAATAATTTTTTATTTTTTATATCCATATATATTCCTCAATTTCGACCCCATTCATACGCAAATTAATAGTTTTTTTTTCTAATAGTGATGTTTTAATTTTTTATTCTTTTCACGTATCTTCTCCTTTTTTTAAATAATGATGTTTTAATATATTTTTTAAATATATTTTTTTAATAATTACATTACTAATTTGAAATATAAAATGAGAAAAAAGGTGATACATATATTCAAAAAAGAAAATAAACTTAAAAATCAGAAAAAAAGAAATTTTATATTAAAAAATATAAAAATAATATATTCAATAAGAATAGTCGTAATATATAAATTGAGTCAATAATTTAAATTTTTCTAAAACTAATTTAATCAAATACCAATATTAGAAATAAATTACTTAAATAATATTTAATCTATTCTAGTCCTTAGACACGTATAGATTAGAGTCATTCTTGTAACGACAACCAATTAAAATAATATCGTAAGTTCGAACATTTATAATTCCTGCAAATTCAGACCATTCCCTTTTTCTTTGAAAACTTTCTGTATCTCTGATAGAGTTGAATCGCAATTCCTTTTATAGAAAAAGAGTTACGGATGTGGCTTTAATGTGTTGGAGACCAAAATCTGGAAGTCACTATTTATATTTGAGTGTGACACCCGTTAAACCCTAAAGACCAAATAAAATAGTATATCTGGTTTTATTCTCATTTAATTCTAAATAAAAAATAATAATAACTTATTTAATTCAGCATTTATGATAATGAGATGACCATTATATAAGTCATTTAATGTAAAATAGCTTAATTTACGATTAAAATTATTATATGTATTGCCCATAAATAGATTATGAAATAATAATTTTGTAACAAAATAATCATTCAATTTGAATTATAATTAATTGATTGATAGAAATTATATTAAATTGTATGATATTTAAATAATTAACTAAATCAATTAGTTGATATAATTAATTTATTATAATAAATAAAATTTAACGAGTTAAAAGAAATATATTGAAAAATACCATCAGGAACATGTCATGACAGAAATAAATTGAAAAATACCATCAGAGACATGTCATGACAGTTTTATTATTAAGTGTAGAAATTTAATTTTTATATAATAGAATCGTTATTTATAGATTATTATATTAAACACAGACTAAAAAAAATATACTAAAAAAATAAAAGCATCATTGATAAAATATAACCTAAAAAATTACTTAAATTAAAAAAGAACCTGTGATGAATTAAAATAAATCTATATATGAGAAGTAAAAATAAAATAAATAATTAAAAATAAAATAAAAAGAACAATTAAAAAAAGTAAAAGAAGATAGAAAAGATAATGTGTGGAGTAGATAAAAAATATATTGCAATAGAAGATTAATATAATTAATTAATACAAAGGATGAAAGAGAAAAATCAAAATACGATCTTATTAAAAAAATTTCAAAAAAAAAATATTTTAAAGAATAACCTATTAATCAACTTTTATAAAAATACTACAAAAAATTTAAATTATTTTTAAATAAAATAATAATACCCTTAAGAATTATTAATCAAAATAAATAAAAAAGAATTAATATAAAATAAAAGCATAAAAAATATTAACAAACTTAAGATAAAAAAATAAAAATAAAAAATTACAAAATATTTCACCTGAATATAAAATAGAAAGAGAAAAGGAATATATAAAATAATAAGATAATTTTTATTGCTTTATATATTATTTATTAAATAATTTAATATTTATCTCAATCAAATTAAATAATAAATTAGTTATAATTAATTTAATTGCACCAGCGTGCTTCTCTCAGGTTTCGAACCAAGGACCTCCCCTTGGAAGCCAATGCTCAGCTCACAAGGTGAGCAGAGCGCTACTCATGAGTGCACACAAACATGCTTGACACGGTCCAGGAAAGGAAGGCGCACATCATGACACGGCCAAGGCACGCTACAAGGGATCTCCAACATAAGCTCCAATGCTCTGCTCCCCACTTGAGCTGAGCACCGTCCTGGGAGCAATTTTCACATGGGCCAAAAATTCAATAAAAATCCAATTTAATTCAATTCTTCTCCAAATTGAATCAAGGCCAACCAAACCCATTTCTCCTCAAATCCAAAGCAAGCAAAGCCCACATCATCACTCAAAGACACAAGAACAAGCTAGAATTAGGATTTTCATTTAATTTGTTTTTCATTTCAATTTCATTTGGTAAAAAGCCTATATAAGGCACCATTTTCATCTTTGGTAAGGGGGTTAGCTCTAATAGAGAGCATTGGTAGGCTAGTTCTACTAGGGAGTAGTAGGATTAGAGAACTCTCTCTTTAATTTTCATTTCTGTTTTAAATCTTGGATTGAGAGTTGAAGGAATTCTGTTTTCATTCTCTATCTGCAACTTCTCTTGTTCTTCTTCTGCAATTTACTTTTCCATTTTCATTTTGCAATTGTTCTTGTTGGATCAAGGAAGGATTTGAGATCTAGACTTGTTTTCTAGTCTCTTCCACTCCTGAGATCTTCAACATTCTTTTAATTGCTGCAATTTAGCACCAGTCATTTTCTATTTTTAATTCTCCAAGCATTTTTACTTTCTGTTTCATTCCTCTTCAATTTTCTCTCCTGTATTTTGCAATTTCACATTTCTGTTCACATTTAGCTTGGTTTAATTTCCTGCAATTTACAATTCCTGCAATTGCTCTAAGTTCTTATTCACTGCAATTTTGGTTCCCTGTTTACTTTGCTCCCAATTTACTTTCCTGCAAGTTAAGCTTTCTGCAAGAGTTTTGAGTTTTGATTTATTGCTCTCTTTAATTTCCAGCACCCAACCCCCCTTTACTTTTCATGCAATTTACATTTCTTGTCATCTAAGTTTCAGCTATTTTACTTTCTTGCACTTTAAGTTTCATGCAATTTTATTTTCTGCAACTTTAAATTTCCTGCTATTTACAATTCTATTGGTCACTTTTCACTCAAATCATCAATGTTAGCTTGACTAAACTAATCACCCACTAAAGTTGCTTGATCCATCACTGTGGGATCGACCTCGCTCTAAGTGAGTTTTACTACTTGATACGACCCGGTACACTTGCCGGTGAGTTTTAGGTGTTTTGGAAATTCGTTTTTCCACAAAAAACATCATCACAACTCCTTAAACACATTATAATATAAACCATCTAAAAAGATACACCAAATTAACGAATATCACATGATCACAACATACACTCTAAATTGTCATGATATTTAAAATAAAAAGAGCATCAATACAGAGAAATCAATGAATATAATTAAAATAAAGAGCAACAAAGAGACACACACAAAAAATAATAATAAAGAGAATCAATAAAAATATTAACATATAAACCACATATACGAACAATGTATATATTAATTGTGAATCACAAAAAAAAGACAATATATATATGAATTGACGTACACATGACAAAATAGAATATTATAAAACAAAATTATAGTAAGATTATTTAAAAATAACGTAAAGATGACACATCTTTTTTGTTAATAAGAAGTTAAAAGAAAAAAAGGTATGCACCTAATAATAAGCAATTAAAATAAACAAAAATTTTAGAAAAATATAAAAAAATGAAATGTATAAATAAAGATAAAAGAAACAAAAATTAAATAAATTACAAAAATTGTACCCTAAACATGAGAGAGAGAGTGAGGGAGGGAGGGAGAGAAAGACACCGAGAAAAGAGAGCGAATGAGTAAAAAATATTTGATCTTATATAAATAGACGGTATTGAGAAAAATAAAATAATTAAATTAATTCATATATTTTGTTATCATATTTATTATTTATTAAATAATTTGATATTTACTCCGATCAAATCAAATAATTAATATAATTAATTAAATTAATTAGTCAATTCATATAAATTATAATAAATGGTGAGATTTGAATGTCTAATCAAATTAATTAATTGATATAATTAATTAATTATAATTGATTTATTTTAACGAGTTAAATGAAATAGATTAGGAAACACTTCAAGAGCTTGCCACATCAGTTCCATCATTATGTGCAAAAATCCGATTTTTATGTAATAGAATAGATAGATAGAATAGATAGATAATAAAAATATTTTCTTAAATTAGTATAATTATACATTATTCATTAAATATTAATTACTTAAATGCTAATTATAGTATAATTATAAATAAATATATTTTTATAAAGTAAATTTAGAAGAGAAAATAGTGTATTTATTTTGGCGGAAAAATAAAATTATAAGGAATCGATACCTCACTTTTATTAGTTAAAAAAAAGCTCAATTTTAATATATTAAGTAAATAAGTAGATGTTATGGAATTATGTTAACATTAACCTATCTATAACAAAGTTTTATCCTACTTAATACTAGAAATGATTATATGAATTTTTTTTGGTGACTAAACAAAAAGAAACAAAGAAAAAAAAAGAGTTTATCCTAAATCAACAAGCATAAGATGTTGAAGCTCATCACAAGGTTCCGACCAAATAACATGAGTTGGATTAGTCTTGACCGCATATCTCGCCAGCCAATCTGCCACAGCGTTAGCATCACGGGTAATCCATTCAAAATCCACAACCCAAGGTCTTGATAGGAGCTCATGTATCTTTTGAAGAATATCAACCACATCATAATTTAGCCCATTTTCCGGATTTTTTAAAATGTGCAAAATGTCAAGAGAATCTGTTTCGCACACAATATCTCTCAAGCCATAATCCCAAGCTAAAATCAAACCCCTCCAAACAGCAAAAAGCTCACATCTGACGATAGGCCCTGGAGGATAGCTACTAGAACAACCCGAAATCCAACACCCATTAGAATCTCTAATAACACAACCAATTCCTGCTAGGTTCCAATCAGAAAACAGACTTGCATCACAATTAACTTTAAAAGTGTCACCTGTTGGAGGTTTCCACCTCCTTCGATCCTTGAAAGTTATACACTTGGTACTGGCAGACTTTCTTAAATCATTAGCAGTAATCCGAGCCATAGCAACAACCTTATAGTTTGACCACTGATCTCCATTATTGAAAATATCATTGCAACGATGCCTCCACACCCACCAAAGACCCGCCCCTACAATTGCCTCATTGCCCGGCATGACCTTCCGAATCCAAAATTCCAAGGGAGTACTTCAAATGAATCAATAAGCAAAGGATCCAACATTTGCCAAATGCATCTTGATTTCTCATAATCCTTAAGATAATGCTCCATTGTTTCCAGATCTGCATTGCATCTCGAACATCTGTCCGAATCAGTTAAATGACGCTTGAACCAGAAGGCATTTGTCGGAAGCTCATTTTGTAGACCCAACCACACCATCATCTTTATCTTCTTGGCAAATTAAGGCGCCAAATCCACCCAGTTGCTATTTTCGATCAGTTGCTATTGTCCGAATCAGTTGCTATTTTCGATCGAATTCACTTTCTTTGTCAAGAGCCAACGATAACCTTTTCGAGAGCTATAGGCTTTTAGTGATGCGGGCCACCAAATCCATCCGGGCTCCGATTCTGACATTAAAGGAGGCCCAAGACTGTGAAGAAACTGTTTGACCTCATGAGAAATTGGCGTTACAAGCTTATCCCCCTCCCAAGTACCATTGCTCCACAAATCAGCAAGAGAAAAATTTGTTTCAGATATGTGAACATAAGACGTAAGCTCACAAAGTTTGCCAAGAGGACTCCACTCATCATACCAAATCGATTGTTGCATATTTCCCACATTCCATCGAAATCCTTCTTTTAAGATATCATAAGCCTTTAGAATATTCCTCCAAGTAGTTGAGGCATTGTGACAATGACTGCTGCCCAAGTCTTTGGAGTTCTGAAGGTATTTGTGAGTTAGAACCTGCACCCACAACTTGTTCTTATTATTCAGACAATCCCAAACCAACTTGCCAAGTAGAGCCATGTTCGCACAGAGAGTATCTCTAACACCCAAGCCACCTGCCTTCTTAGAAGTTATAGCAATGTCCCACTTGACCAACGGCAACCCTCTCCCATTCGCTTGTTCCATAAGAACTGACGCATCAAAGAATCAATCTTGTCGCCCGCATACTTCGGAAGAAGGGAAACTTGCATATTGTAAACCGGAATAGAAGCCATCACCGCATTCACAAGACAAAGTCTGCCTGCCTTGTTAAGCAAGCACCCCTTCCAACTAGCAAGTTTTCTCTGTATCTTGTTAATGACCTCCTGCACCATCTTCCTAGAAGCCCTATCATGACCAATATTAACTCCCAAATATCTTCCCAGATCTTGACAAAATTGGATACTAGAGATCCCTAAAAGCACCTCTTTTCTTCTCGCTGAAACATTCTTAGAACATTGAGCCTTAGATTTATGGATATTCACCTTCAGTCCCGACGCTTGAGTAAATATATCCAGTGTCTTCATAACCTTTGTCACCTGAGTTTTTGTTGCTTTACAGAATAGTAAGAGATCATCAGCAAACATTAAGTGAGAGATTTTTGGGCCATGTCTAGAAACAGATACGGGGATCCAGGATCCTTGAGAGACTTTATGCGATATAAGACAAGAAAGATTCTCCATACAGAGCACAAAAAGGTAACGGGACATGGGATCCCCCTGTCTCAGCCCCCTCATGAGTTTAAAGCTTTGAAGCCTATTACCATTACACAGAATAGACAAAGAGGACGAAGTCACACAAGTCATGATAAGATTAATAGTAGCCACAGGAAAACCAAATTTGATCAAGGAAGTTTTAAGGAATCTCCAGTCTACTCTGTCATAGGCTTTTTCAAGATCAATCTTAAATGCCATAGAACCCTTCTTCGACTTGGTTTTCCTCATGAAATGCATTATTTCTTGCACAATTATTATATTCTCCGTTGTTCCTCTCCCTGGAATAAAACCACCCTGAAGCGGTCCAATGATATCAGAAAGGAAAGGACGAAACCTATTAACAAGGACTTTTGTAATAATTTTGTAAATCACATTACATAAACTAATAGGACGAAAATCTTTCAGGTAAGATGGAGCTTCAACTTTGGGGATCAGAACAATGAATGTGTTAAACACAGCCGCACTGATGTTCTCACCTGCAAAGGCTTTCTTCACTAAGCCCCACACATCACTACTAAGAGATTCCCAAAATTCTTTATAAAAGAGAGCTTGAAATCCATCTGGACCCGAAGCCTTGAAAGAATTCATGCCGAACACAGCTCTTTTCACCTCTTCGAGAGCTACTGGTTCAACAAGCTTTTGGCAGGCCTCTCTACTAAGAGAAGGACAAGGGAATTCCCCAATGGCATCCAAATTAACTGCCTCCCTTGTAGAGAAAAGTTGTTGAAAGAAAGAGTTTGTTTCCGATTCCAAAACCGTCGCCTCAGAAGACCAAGTGCCATCTTCAAGAAACAATCCATGAATCTTGTTCCTTTTTCGCTTGATTATCGTTTGAAGATGAAAAAATTTAGTATTTCGGTCTCCACATCTAATCCACTTTTCTCTAGATTTTTGGTACCACATTAGCTCTTCTTGGAGGAGGATAGAGTTCAGCTCCTCATGCAAACCTTGCTCTTTAATCCGCTGCTCCTTAATCTGCTGCTCTGGGTCTTCCCACCTTTCTAGAGACACCTGAATATCATTTAGTTGTCTTTCAATCTCCCTCTTTTTAACAAACATATTTCCAAAAATCTCTTTATTGAAATTAAGCGCATCCTTTTGGACTTCAAGCAAACTCTTAATAACATCTGAGACTCCTTTACTCTAAGCTGTATGAACAACATCCCGAAAGAGGGGGTGGGTTAACCAAGCAGCCTGGAATCGAAAAGGACGGTTACCTTTCTTAGCAGTCCCCTCCTTCTTGCATCTAATGAGCAAGGGGCAATGATCAGAATGAAGACGCGCTAACACCTCATTATATGCCTCCGGGAATAAAAGGCGCCACTCTTGATTGATCACCGCTCTATCCAATTTTTTTGCTACCTGCAGCCCACCTTTCACCTTTCAAAACCAAGTAAAATTTCTCCCAATAGCCCCCATATCAAAAAAATTACATTCAGCCAAGGTTTCAGCAAACTTCTCCGATCTTGCATTATAAAAGGAACCTCCTCTCACCTTGTTCTGCATCAGAATATCATTAAAATCACCTAGCACAATCCAAGGGCCTTGAATCATATTAGAGACCCTGATCAAATCATTCCACAACCTCATACGCCGATGAACATGAGGATTAGCATACACAACACTACAAAAACTAGAAAAAGCACCCATCTGAATCTCAAGGCTAATACACTGATCAACTGCATCTAAAACTCTCACTGATATTGAAGGATTAGAACATAAAATCCAAATTCCTCCACTATGACCACTTGCCTCTACAACACCAACATCCCGATAACCAAGCTTGCTCCAGAAATATTTCAAACGCTCAAAGGGTACATGAGTTTCCAGAATAATAAAAAAAGTTGGATGATATTTTCTAACTAACTCTTTGCAGTGAACTCGCGCCAATTTGTTAGAAGCCCCTCTAATATTCCAGGAAATAAAATTGATATCTATATTATCCATAAAACTAAATTATCAAAAAAAGGCACCAACCTCAAGCGAGGACCTTTATGAAGAAGTAGACGGGCCGCCAGGATTTTTTTGAGAGTCCTGCTTCTCCATTCCCAACACTTATTCTGGAGCACTCCCCATCGCATTAGGTGACGTAGAAGGTGAAATCCGTTGCTGCTGACCCACTCCGCCATCATTGCTCAGCGGCACCGGCGAGCTTTGGAGAGATGCCGGTCTCAGCCTCTTATGGCCGTTATTGATTATAGGAGTGAAGGTCGCTACAGCGGGTATGAGATTGACACCCTGATTTTTTCCTTTGCCAAGCATTGGAGCATGGTGCTTCCTGAACTTGGAAGACCCAATACTTGCCCCATGGCCCATCAAAGCCTTCTCTTCTTTCTTTATGACTGGGCCTTTACCTGAACTTAGACCAATCTTCTTTGTAGAAACCAAGTGCTTCTTTTCCAATGAACCACTTTGGGCTACTTTTGAAAAGACCAATTTTTCTTTTCCCTTAGCTATTACTTTAGTCCATCCTTCCTCCTCCATCACGTGCCCATTTTTAGCCTCCTTGCCATGCAATGTAACCTCATCTTTCTCCACATAATCCGTAACTGACGCGGACAAATTGGGATTGTTACCAAATTCAAAATCTTTCTCCATTTGGTTTCCTAAGCGTTGGCCACTCAGATCCGTTGCCTTCCTCACCTCCCCATCACTGCAAGTCTCATCCCCGGACTTAACATCTACTGCCTCTCCCTTGCATGTGACTGCGGTATGGCCGAAACAGTTGTACTTCTCACATAACAACTGCAGGCATTCGTACTCCACATCATATTCATAGCCATCAATAATAATCTTCCGAACAACCGGTAATCCAAGATTCACTTGAACGCAGGCACGAGCAAATTTGCCTCTTTCTGCCGATTTAGTCGCTAAATCAATCTTTATGGGCTTACCAATAGCAGAAGCAATTCGCATCATAGCTCTCTCATGATAGCACCATATGCTTAATCCAGCAATTCTTACCCAGACCATCGTAGCCCCAAAAGAATCTTCGCATGGTCTAAAATCTGACGACCACGGCTTAACCGCGATGTAGTGGCCTAATATCAACCATGGACCTCTTAGCAGGACCTTCTCTCTGTCCTCATTGTGATCAAACTTGACTAGGAAATAACCAAAGCCCACGTTGAGAACCTCGTAGCCACCCTTGAGTCTCCATATCCCCTTCAGTTTATGAACCAAGGCCATATAACTGAAGTGTTTTCCCAGAATTTTAATCACAATAGCTTCGTTGTAAGGCTCTGAAAGAGAAATCCTGGCTTCGTCAGTGAAAGTTACTGTTGGCGGCTTGGGGTCACCTTGCTTTCCCGTTACCATTGCTAAGGCGTCCCCTTCTAACCCATCTATTCTGCGTTGTACCGCTGCTTGTGAAGAACCAATAACCTTATCGCGAAAAGATATCCTCTGAATCCCACTATGACTACCCTTACGCGAATCCTCCATAGCACCTAGCGCAACCCTCCCCATGCTCTCCCCCTTATTCTCCTTGAAATGCTCATTCTCACCGTGTGCTGCCCTCGGACCTTCTCCCCTACTCTCACCGGACTCTCCTTCCTCACCCATTATTCTCTCACACTGTAATGATTATATGAATTTAACGAAATTATTGTACTCTATTATGTTAAAATTATTTAAATATATAATTGTTTTAATTTCAGTTAAATAAGTTAGACACAGAAAGACAAAAAATCGTGAAAATCACGCTTGGTATTAAATTTGAATTTATATTTAGGTGAATTTTATCGTGTCTTTTATTACGATGTTTAAA
>NC_029776.3:99042396-99071997 GCF_000817695.3 Arachis duranensis
AAACGGGTCATCGGCTCTAGCTGAGATTTCTGCAACCAATCTCTTGGCGAGATGGTGGGTATTGTTTTATTAAAATCTGTTTCATTTATTCGTAAATAACCTGTGCCGAGATATACGTTAGTCTTTTCGAGATTTTAGAGGTACAATACAATAATTATTTTTAATATATAAATAATATTTTTATTAAATTAAATATTAGTATATAATATATTAAATATAAAATGTATATCAAAATAAATTAAATAATACATATACAATAAATATATTATACTGATTTAATAATTAATAAACACATTTTTTATTAACAATATGTCCA
Source organism: Arachis duranensis (assembly GCF_000817695.3). Classification (NCBI taxonomy): domain Eukaryota; kingdom Viridiplantae; phylum Streptophyta; class Magnoliopsida; order Fabales; family Fabaceae; genus Arachis; species Arachis duranensis. The sequence continues at coordinate 99,042,713 of NC_029776.3, forward strand.
AAGAAACGAGAAATAGCTATAAAGCCAATCAATTAAGTAGTGATTAACTTAATTATCTCTGAAACAGCAAGCACAAATTCTGAAGCACGAAAAATGGATTCAGTCCTGACTTACCTAAACACAACCACAAGCATTGGAATCCTTTCTCTTATTATCACCATCTTAATCTATTTACTTTTGGTTCGTCCCTTCCAAGTTGGTGATAATAATGATAATAATAAGCATAAAGAACCTCCTATGGTGTCTGGTGCATGGCCAATAATCGGTCACCTTCCACTCTTGCATGGTACAAAGCCACTCCACATAACTTTAGGTTCCATGGCCGACAAATATGGACCCCTTTTCACCATTAAAGTCGGATCCAAAAGAGTTGTAGTACTAAGCAACTCAGAGATGGCCAAAGAATGCTTCACAAAAAACGACGTCGTTTCTTCCTCTCGTCCTATCCTTATTTCATCTGAGAATCTCGGATACAAACGAGCTATGTTCGCTTTCGCGCCGTACGGTTCATACTGGCGCGAACTGCGAAAGATTGTTACATTAGAACTTCTCTCGAATCGCCGCATAGAGCTACTAAGTCACGTTCGTGTCTCCGAAGTTCAAGCTTCAACGAAAGAACTCCTTAATCTTTGGTCCACTCAGAAGAATGAATCTGGATACGTGTTAGTGGACATAAAGAAATGGTTTGCGGAATTGACATTCAACATAGTTCTAAGAATGATTGCTGGGAAGAGATTCTTTGGAGCCATGAATTCGGAGAGTGAGGATAAGGCGAATGAGTGTTTGAAAAGTTTAAAGGAATCGTTGCGTCTTTTAGGATTGTTCACTGTGGGAGATGCTATTCCTTCTCTAAGATGGTTGGATTTGGGGGGTCATGAGAAGGCCATGAAGAAAACTTCTATGGAATTGGACAGGTTTATGATTGAATGGTTGGATGAACATCGCCAGAAAAAGATGAATTCCGATGCAAGCAATGAACGAGACTTCATTGATGTTATGATTTCGGTGCTTTCTGATGCTAAGATTCATGCGTTTGATGCTGATACCGTAACCAAAGCCACAACGTTGGTATGTATATAATAATCTTTAGTTTCTAAAGAAAATTTATTTTAGGGCTGCGGTTTGAAAAAATATTTTTTTAGTTATTAATATTAAGCTTAATAAGTTATGTTTGATGGGAAGTAAAAATCGATATATTACTTTATCCAAATGAGTTTTATGTGTAAGGGATCGGAGTGAAGGTACTAGATATATAGAAGTGGAGCACAAATCCAATGATATATAATGGATTTCGAACTCATAATAGACCAGATATTACATGAGTATTTGGATATCAGTGCAACTAGGGAGTTTATTTTTTTGGTTCAATATTAGTTAACTTTTATTAATTTTAAATTTTAAATTTTAAATTTGATATCCTAACTTTTAATCCTAAATCTTAAAGTCTCCTAAAATAAATTTAAAAAAATAATTTTATAATTAAAAATTGATTATTGTTGAGTACTTAAGAATCGGTTTTCTATTTTTTATATTATTTAAATTATTTATGTAATCTGTTTTAACAAACAAATAAAACCCACAACCACCAGTAGAAATATAATATTAACTAGGATAATTTCTAATTCTACTCTACTCTATTTAAAATCCTAAAAACAAAAAATATAATAGACATTAAAGTAATTACCTTTCATATAATAATAATAATAAAAGAAAATATAAAAAATTATTTTTTAGTTAATTAATATTAACAAATTTAATTTATATTTAGAATTTAAGATTGAGAGTTAATTTAAAATTTAAGATAAATAAACTAATTTATAGAAAGTTGGATAATATTAATTTAAAAAAATTAGTTTTTAATATTATTTTAATAATAATTAGTTTTTTATTTCTATTATGCGTGTTTTGAAGATCGGCTTTGTTAGGTAGACAACAGAAAATCTAAACAACATGAATAATAGGCTGAAATTTGGCTCAATGAAATTAAAAAAATAAAACACTTCATTCAAATTATTCAACTAAAAAATCTCATTCAATAATTCAAAACTTAACTATACATTATATCCTAATTTATCAAAACATCTGCTTTTCTCCTAAATCTTATGCTGTCGCCACCGTCGCTTAGTCTCCAACCAGCCTCCATCGTCGTCGTTGAGATCCTCCTCATCGCCACTGGTTCATCAACAAGGACTCTTATCGGCGTTGTTCTCCTCCAGACCAAAAACGAACAGCGCCGCTGGTCTCTTCCTCGCCATCGTTACTTGGCTTGCACACACCGTCATCGGCGTCACTCACTCCTAGTGAAAATAACCATTTACTTAAGGATAAATATAATCATCCGCATATCTAGTGAATTGAACATCTAGCATATTTTAATTGTATATAATTAAACCCAATCCAATCAAATAACCATCCACATAAGAATTAAAAAAATATCCGTATACCTACTAAAATGACAATCTTGAACTAGCCATGATTGAATACCAGAACTTAAACTCAGGGAGGCAGCAAACGAAAGGATGGAACTCATCGGAGCCCTTGGTGGGGAGAATGGCACCGTCGTAGTGTTCCTGAATTTCGGGATTAACCGGAAAAGGAAATCGATGAGGAGGTTGAGCATGTAGATTTCGAGGTCGTAGGAGACAATATAGAAGTCTTGGATCAAGTATACGCGTAGAAACGTAGATACAAGCGATGATGAAAGAACCAACCAGCAGCAGAGCATGTGCGGCATGGTCTCGTCAAGAAAATGTTGGTACTATCACAACACTGTGAATTTCTATTGCGATATGACACCATCCGATGAGAAATAGTTGACGGAAATGGAAGAGATCAACATCGGTGAGAGATAAAATGGCGTCATTATCTAAGTTGGAAGAGAACCTGCTACAGCGAAGAGGAAGACAGCGTATCAAGACCTTTGCGACGATGACGATAACGGTTGCAGGATAGACTGCATCGTTGAGAGAATATAACCGTACAAAATGATTTAAGTGTTAATTTTAATGTTTTTAAATATTAAAATTTGATAATAATTATTTAATTAATTAAGAATCTGATTTTTAATTTTAAATTTATTTTTTTTAACTATTATTCATGTTGTTCACTGTATACATTGTTCTTCCATACTTTTCTTTTGAGGATTTGACTTCAAAATCAAACGTGAAATGCATGATAATGGTTTTTAACGTATATAACGTGTGCATTTTTGTCTTCTTTTATTATATTAGAAGAGTTATTGGTGTCTGACTATGAAAGCAAGTTAGCATAGCATTCCTGAAATCAAAATCTTTTAATTTCTTTTTTAAATGGTGACTGTTGATCACCTAGAAATTAAATAATCTAATATTAATTTTTTTGCAGGCAATGATTGCGGGTGGAACCGATACTTCCACTGTTACTCTTACTTGGACGCTATGTCTACTATTAAACAATCCTAGTAAATTGGAAAAAGCAAAAGAAGAACTTGACAAGGAAATTGGAAAAGAGAGAAACGTAAGTGAGTCAGATATAAATAAATTAAGATATCTTCAAGCTATAGTGAAAGAGACACTAAGATTATATCCACCGGCTCCTCTTGCTTCACCTCATGAAATTACAGAGAATTGTACATTAGGGGGATACGATATTAAAAAAGGAACTTGGCTCCTGATAAATGTTTGGAAAATCAACACGGACCCTTATTTTTGGCCAAATCACTTGGACTTCGAGCCAGAAAAATTTCTCACTACTCACAAAGAGGTTGATGTGAAGGGTCAACATTACGAGTTGCTACCATTTGGATGTGGTAGACGAATTTGTCCTGGAATCTCATTTGGCCTTGGAGTAATTCAGTTTATTTTGGCTAACTTGTTACACTCCTTTGAAATCGTAAATCCCTCTAATGAACCTATTGACATGAGTGGAACCCTTGGACTTGTCCATGCTAAAACTACTCCACTAATGGTTATGGTCAAACCTCGTTTATCTTCTAAATGCTATAAAACCATGTAATAATACATGTATGAACCTAGCTTTCCCATGTGATCCATTATGGTTATGTACTTATGTATGTCGGATCTATCTCCTAAGTAAAATACCATGTACTTATGTATGTCGGATCTATCTCCTAAATAAAATAATGTAAATCATTGTGATTTGTTATTGTTGATACATAAATTTGATCATCTATCTTTGATGTTTAATCAAATTATATATATAACTTTATTTCTATTTATTCAATCACATAATATATATATATANATAACTACAATCACTATATTAAAATAGAAGAGTAATAATATCAATTCATATAATAAACAAAACTTCTAACCTTAACAGTGGAGATTTAATTGCTCATAATTTAGAGAAAAAACTAGGGTTCTAAAAAAAACTGTAAACTTATAGAATAGGATGCATAAAAGAAAAGAGTCCAAAGAGCTTAATCTTTTTCCTTTTATATCTAATCCTAATTAATATAAAATATATTTTTTAAAAATAAATAATATCTTTTTCTATTTGTAAATAAAATAAAATTTTAATCAAAATAAAAATAAAATCTTCGGATACTCCTTGATGACTTGGGAACCATTGTAATCCTGAAGGCTAGGCGCCACTAAGGCAGCATGGTTTGGCGTGCTTGTGCGCACCTAACTTGGAGAATCCCAAGTTAGGCGTCACCAATGCCTTATGGATTTGGGAGCTTTTCTTCAACTAGCACCTAACTTCGAGAATCCAAAGTTAACCGCTACTAAAGTAGTATAGTTTGGAAAAAGAAAATGTATACTATTATATATCGTTGAAAAATTCTGAAAGTTAGCTTTCCAATACCACTAGAACCACATCAATTGAATGTTTGTAACTCAAGTTATGCCAGTTGGAATGCAAGGAGGTCAGGATTGACAACATCATCCACTTTTTTCTTTTTCTTCTATACAAACTCTATTAAATCCATCCGAATGCTACCTGAAATAAACTGAATTGCACACGACTAAAAGTAGCATTTATAGTGGTTCATAAATACTTAAATCTTGATTAAATTTAACAAATTCGAATACAAATTTACTAAAAAAATAGAAAACATACTCACACATCAGTATTTCTATTTGTTACTTGCATTTCATATCTTCTTATGTGATTGGGTTTTAAATTTTTCAAATACTCAGATTTTGTGGCTCGCTAGTTTGGCAAAGGATTATGAAGATAAACAGAGAATCAATGTGTTGTGAATTCAAACTTTAATCTGTAGCTCTTTGCTTTGATGCAAATGTAAGTGCATGTTTTTGTTCTTCGTTTCTAAAAGCATAAAGACATTATTTGGATTTGCACATGCAACATAAATATTTGGATGTTGCTCTTTATTCTTGAAATGAGTTATCGTAACAAAGATAAGTGAATGTCAGAAGTTTGTGGCTTTTCTTTTTTAACCATTTTTATTCACGGATTCTTTACTTCTAATTCATATTATCTTTTAAATGATAGCATCAAATTCGTAGTGTAGCCTCAATTATTTTCTATATATTTTTTTAGGGTGACTCGGAATGGATGAAGATGAGGAGGATGTGGACTAAATCACTATAAGAAATATTATTAAAATCGACGGAAATCAACGGTTAAGCCGTCGATAATATTAAAATTCGACGACAAAATGGACAGCGGAGGTGGTCACTATTAAACTTGTTGATTTTTCAAAATTCTAATAAAATCGACGGCTTGCCTAACCGTCGATAATAATTTAATAAAATCGACAGTGTTTCTATCTATAATATGAGTTTGAGAATTTTACATTGTTACTAAAATCGATCACGTTGTCGTCGATATTATTATATAAAATCGATGTCATTTCCGTCGATATTTGATTCAATAAAATCGATAAATATTTTCGTTTATAATATGATTAATAAAATTGACAACATTGCCGTCGATATTTGATTCAATAAAATCGACACAGTTGTCGTCCATTTAATTATTTAGATATCGACAAATTCTTTGTCTATACTTTGTTTTTTTGTCTATTTTAATTTTTAAAAGCGACAGTTTTACCATCGATTTCAATAGTTATATGTTTTAATTATTTTTTCTATTTAAAAAATAGTAAACAATTAATACAAATAAACTTTTAAATATAGAAATAAAATTTATACAGAATATTAGATAACAAGACAAATAAACTTTTAAATATAAAAATAAAATTTATACTAAATATTAGACAATGAGTTTACAAACTTATCAAAATAATAAATAATCCTCTAACATAAAGACTCAAGACAAAATAAATAACTAAATTCGGACTTATATTTATTTAAATTGCAATCCACTAATAACACAATATTTAAAATAAAGCAAAAATCCACAAGGCTTTTTCGATATCGTGGCTCCAAAGAATGAAACCACCAACAGAAACAGCTACTATCCACTTGCTCTGCAAACAAAGAAACAACATTACAACATCCATTAGCTTATAGAACTATAACTTATAATGTTAATTTCATCCTCAATAACCAAACCTTGAGACAGGATAAAACAAGTTTTTTGTCCTTTACAATTGGTTGAATCAACACCATTTCAATTCAAAAGGTACACTATGACATCCTTGAGATTTAAGTAATATATAATGTAACATTTTCATATAGTGTTTTTTTTTTCGGGGGTATAATTTTCCAGCTCCATACTACCCCAAATATAACTCATAGGCAAAAGATTCTGATTCTCTCTAGCTTTGTAAAACAAAAGGCAAATGGTTTCCCTACCTTATATACCGAACCAAAGCCACCTTTTCCCAAAATGCTATTGGTTGAAAACTTATTTGTTGCAGAAAAAATTGTGGACATATCAAACAAAGGCAATTGTGGATCTTCCTCTTGTTGGTCACTTATTACACCTACATAAGGATCATCTAATATGAAGACTACTCAAGACAAGATAAATAACTAAATTTAGACTTATACTCGTTTAAATTGCAATCCACTAATAATACAAAATATTCAAAGTAAAATAATTAAATAACCTACTTATACTCGTCTAAATAATCATCCGAGTCATCAAGATCGTCAAAATCATCCTCCCTTTGAGAACTCTATAGTTGTCCTGGTCGTTGCAGAATAGGTGGGAGTTTTCTATCTGAGGCTGGGGCTGGGACTGGGGCTGGAGCTGTGCTTTTCTGAGAGTTTGAAAAAGTAAAAGGAGGAGGTGGAAAAACACGTGATCCAGAACTTCTAGGACCCATGGTTCTTACATACTCAATCAAATTGCTTAATTGATTACTAAACTGATCAATCTGTTAGTTACTGGTGTTGAGATCCTGCATAATATTTTAATGTTAATAACTATGACTGTTAAAAAAGATAAAACAAAAGAGAAGGGACATACACAAAGTGAGGGAGAATTTTTAAAAAATAATATTAATAAAAAATGACACCAAATTAACTTAATCTGAACTTTTTAAAAATAATATTAATAAAGTATAATTTTTATATATTTATTTAATTATATATATTGTTATTGAAAGAGTTAATCCCTTACACAATATGATTGCCGCATAATAAATCTGGTTCCTTTTTTATTATATTGATATATATGCACTACAAGATTTTTATTTATTTGTGGCAGTTTTTTTTTTTTATTTGTAGAGGTTTATAACCCCATCAAATGGTTTGTGGGAGTTTCTAAAACCCCCAAAATTTGAGGTGCCACGGATCTTTTATGGGGGTTTTAAAAAACCTCCACAATCTATTTAGTGGAGGTTTTGTTTGTGTTTAGTGGCGGTTTTATATTGGACTTTTGTGACGATTTTAAATCACTTTTGTGACGGTTTAAAACCCCCACAAATTGATTTTTTAATTTAACAAAAAATAACTATTTTGTGAAATTTTCAAATCTCCACAAATCCTGTAATTATTTATTTATTTTTAATTTCAAATCATTTATTAATCTCATCTCATTTACATACTCTCAAATTAAAAATTTATTTTTTAATATCAAAAATAGTAAACACACTCAAAGATAAGTCTTAAACACCAATTCGGTTTAGGAATTCCATAAAATCACCACAAAACAAGATAATCCAACTAAATTCAATACACAATTGTAAGCTTCAAAGTTAAGCCAATCCAATCAAAAACAGATTAACAGCCTGCTACCCGTAAATGAATCATAATTCTCATAAAAGATACAGAAAAAAACTTTCAAAAGGTGTAAACTAGTAAACCTCTGTAAACTAGTAATCACTAAAATAATACACTTCTTACTATGCTTAAATATCACTAATATTAAGTTATCCTTCTACTGTAGTGACATCAATTAGAGAGTCAATTACTAATTGCTCTACAAAAACCAAATGTATTGTCAATGGTGGTACTAACCATGGAATGAGTGCTGAATCTAAAGCTAGCTAAATAATGAAGTACCAATCAATTTCACACTGCCATCTATATGATTCCTGTGATTCACTGTCTCTCTAATCTCCTTCAGGGCTTGTACCTTTTCTTCTGCTTCATGCTCCAATCTTTTGTACTATAAACAGAACAAAAACCAACTCACACTGTTAATCATAAGCTGAGTTGATAGGAAAAGGATACAAAGTCAATCTTGAAGTGCATACAACTTTTAAGGTTGAATTATAGAAATTTTATATGGTCTTGAGACTGTCTGAGACTTAAGACTCAAAAAAATATAATAAAATTCGATTCTAGAACGATTATTTTAACAATTTAAAAAAGAAACTCTCACAACACCCTGACAATATTGCTACCACATTGCGATTTATATTGATAAGAAATGGGATCTAAAATTCTAGCACACATATAGAGAAAGAAATAAATATACAGATTGACTTGCTAAAGAGAAAATGACGGCAAATTTTAATTTTTATTTTGTTGATATGCTTCCTAGGACCTTAGGAGTATTATTGATAATGATTGTAGAGAAATTCCCATACCCCAAATAATTATAGCTTAGTTTTCTCTTCTCATGGGCTTAAGTCTCGTTTTAATTAAAAAAAAATCGTAAATAATAATAGTAATAAAGAGAAATCAATATCTCTAAAAAATCTCTAAAACGTAAATTCCAGAAAGTTGTAAAATTTGTTATCAAGGATATCCAAAGCTACCACATCAATATTCACTCCAGTTATGTATTTATGCAATTATTTCCAACGAATATATTATCATGAACCAGTGCAGACACTAGGAGGAATAGGACCACGTATTAAGATACAAGTCAAAGAAAAAGACTCACCATGAATTCCATTTCCCCTGATAATATGGTATTAGTAGTTGTTGTTGTTGTCTCTTCTTCTACAAGAATCTTTGCTTCCTCTCTCATTATTCTGCTCCAAAATGTGCTTATTATGTCCTCATCTAATTAATAATCAGAAAAAAAGTATATAATTATATTAGTATTATTATTGCTCTTTTATTTGTGATCTTTGAATAGTATAATAAATATTGTAGCATGCAGTACCTGAAAGTCCAAACATGCTTTCTATATTCTGGTTCATGCAGAATGTGGGGTTCAAGTTCCACAAGCTCTGACGAACAAGAAGAATAATATATAAGAAGAGATCATCTAATTATTGAAACTGATAATTAAGATGAAAATATAATATACCTTTTCAAGATCACTACTACTAGTTTTGGAATATTGTTGATCCAAAATAATGAACCTTAATACTACATGCTTTGTTTTGCTCAAGTTTTCACTTAAATAATGAACCTTAATATCTTGAAATAATGAGGATACTAACCTGTATGGTATGTGTCTATGAGTTTGAAGATCCCTATACTTTTTCACAAGGCCATGGTCATTAATGTATACCTGAAATGAGATACTAAAAATTATAATATATAGTTAGAAGAACTCAAATTTGCATGCTCAGTAAAACGGAATTATGCTTCACGTATCCAAAAATAAAATTTATACAAGATATTAAAGGAACAAAGCTACCAAAACCACACTAGTATACCAAAACTAATATCACTAATATCAATGGAAATACTAATATCACTAGGCAATTCATCATTGCAAAACCTACCAAAACCACACTACTACAAAGCTCTGCCTCTGCCAATAGTGAACTAATAAACTAGGCATTGCAACCACTGAATTCTGAAACCAACCAAATTAAAGTTTTGTTACATATTCTGATATTATTCCATAAAAATAAAAAGAAAAATGTGTCCTGAATTTACCTCAAAACTGACCTGGGAGGCACAGAAAAAATCAGAATCAATCCAACAGTTGCTGAACCATAAGTTCCCAATGTTTGGCCATCAGGGCATTTATCAGATGATTTGCTGTTCCAAGTATTCACAGCACCTGTTGTTTCATTTCTTTTACCTATAAACGAAATATAAGGTCTCCTGTTATATGCAAAATGCACAAATACCTCTTCTTCATGGTAAAATAAAAGAACACAACCACACAATGCGTGTTTTCTCTCTTAGCCTGCAAGAAATAATAATAATAATAATAATAATAATAATAATAATAATAATAATAATAATAATAATAATAATAATTGAAATTGTAATTTGATAAAGTAAATGAGAGAGGAGATAGGTGTTGACAGCATTATCAATTTGAGACTCATAGAACACTGGAAGACCAATCCCCACTGCAACACTCACAACACCAACCGTTATAGTCACTACCTGAGTTTCGCATAATTATATTCATTATGAACTAATAATAATAGTAATAATAAAGCAAGGTAAATGACAAGTATGAATCATGAACTGAGGAGGCGAGACAGAAAAGAAATTTATTGCTAACAAAGAAGAAATATCAGCAAATTGATAGGGAAGAAGAAGAAAAAGAAGTACCAGTGGCAGTTCAAAGGAAAAATTAGAGTGAGAGAAAGCGGCGTTGAAGAAGAAGCTCAGGAGTAAACAGATTTGAAAATGCGTTGTACCACGACAACTATGGTAGCATCAACGGTATATACTGCGACGGCAACGGCGGCAGAATCTGCGGTGGCAACAGTGACAGCAACGTCAGTATAAAGGGACAGATCTGAAAATGCATTCATAAGATAGGTGGCTCGATCCAGAAGCTCTCTACTACTGCAACGGACACAGCAGTGGTAATGGCGCCGTTGGCGAAAATGGAAGCGGAAACGGCGGCGAAAATGGCGGTAGAGAGTTTAGGGTTTCATCGCCGTTCTCTTCTCCACTAACCAGCCTCGCATCTCCATAAAAAGGAAAAATTGTTTTGGGGGAGAATTTTATATTTTAATGAATTAATTATTAGTGGAGGTTTTCTAAATTGCCATAAATAAAATATATTGTAGAGGTTTTCAAAAATCTCCACTAAAATACTCCCAAAATTAAATATTAATTTTGTAGTGATGCCAGAAGCCAAATAAAGATGAAAAACACTTTCCAGTCCATGCTACAAATAAACTTAGGTTATAAGTTTTAAACTGAGAAGATATATATTTCTATCCTCTTTATAACATGAAAGCAAGAAGACTTGCCAAAAGAGTTAAATTAAAATGTCAAATCTAACATTTTGAGCAAATCAAAGCATAGAATATAAGAAACCAGAAAGCATTATTTTAGGCAGTCAACCAATTCATATGCTTTTTGAAAGATCAGTGATATCATTATGAAACAATCATAAACTTTATACTTTCAGAATATGGCTGTTGTCGGTTGCAGTAGTGAGTGTGACACCATTTTGAAATACAAAGATTAATCTAATAGAATAAAACATGCAAATGGCGAAAAAAAAACATATCAAAAATGCATTTAGAGCCAGAAGCAATGTTAGAAAAATTTGGTGCATCACAGAATAAGGAATACTAAAGTTTAAAATTAGAAAGCTGAAATCATAGATTAAAAATCTCTTAACACCATGCGGGAGTAATGCTGATATAGAATTCTCTAAAAAGGGATAATGCACATAGATCAGAGGCATACTAAAAAAAATCACCATTGAGGATATAATGGTTAAGTGAAGTTGTTAAGAGAGTGTGAGAAAGCTTTTTATAAAGGGCAACTGCAATCCAATTGCATCACCATTCCTAAAGTTAAAAGCTAACAAATGTGTATCATTGTAGAATATTTTTAAAAGTAAGCTAACATAAGAGATTGAACATTTATTTTGTATATTTTTTTACAGATGAAACGAAAGAAAAAGAAAGAAAGGGAAGGAATGGCGCCAACCTTACGAATGGAATCCAAGAAATGAAAATGGCAGGGTTAGAACAGAACTAGAAATATTGAGATCATAACCTAGATATTGCCAGTACATTCAATAGAACGATCCACTCCTCCATTGGTCATTTTAGCAATTATCATCATTTGAGTAATATTAACATCTTAGTCTTTCTTTCCCGAAAATATAAATAATTATGTAGAAAAACTTAGAATGAACCTCTTGTATAGATTTGTTATGATCTTTTGGGTTCACAAATTTATTAATCCTAAACTTCTTAGCTGCCAACAATAATAAATGAGAAAATACTATCAATAAGTGAATACAATTTGTAGATTTAGAAATTTTCTCACATTAATACAGGCAAAGAATATTAATCAAGATTCAAGAGCACTTAAATATATAAAGATGAATCTAAAATCTGAAAACTTTAATTCAATAGCAAACTCAATACATTAAAATTGAACGATAGCGGAAAAACATGTGAGTTGAAGGTTAGCTACTACTCTTAATTTGTTGAATGCGATTCATAAGTAATTTATTTTACAACATTATGGTAAATTAACAAGGAAAACAACGTCAATTCAATTAATAATAACAAAAAAAGGCTGAACACAGAGTGAAATAAATATAAGGGATTTGGTGTCTTGTAGCTTTTCGAAACAAAGAACTTCAATTATAAATCTGTAAATCACACTAGTTCCTAAAATCAGTAGTCATAAAGCACTTCGCTTTCAAGCTAATATGTCTAGAAGAATCCACACATGACTAAAAAAAATAAAATAAACAAGCTGCCAATTTTGCATAATTCGATATCACAGCAACTAGGGGTGGAAAAAGGCCAGGCGGCCTGCCAGGGGTTTGCAGCATGGCCTGTGTTTGGCCTGGCCTGACCTAGCCTGTTATAAAATAGGTACAGGTCCATGCTCTTTTAAAAACCTTAATACATTAATAGGTCAGGCTCAGGCTTACTAATTAGCCTTATAGGCCTGTCAGGTCTGCCTGTGCCTGTTAAAATATAACTAAATATATAAATAATTATTTATTATTAATAAAATTATGAAATATTTTAAATTTATTATATTTTATTATAAATATTTTTGTATATTTTAAATATGTTAAAAGATTAAAATTTTTTGTAAATATTAAATATGACATATTATATATAAATATTTTTATTAAAAAATAAACAGGCTGCAGGCCAGGTTCAGGCCAATCAACTGTATGACAGGTCAGGCCTGTTAAGAGCAAAACCTGACCTAACTTAGCCTGTTTCCACCCCTAACAGCAGCGTAAGACTTTGGAAGAAAATAGCTAAACCTAACACCTAATAAATCTAAAGAGGAGAAGAGAATTAGCTTGAAGAGGCTGAAAAGAAGAGAAAATTGTTGGGGAAAAGGGGAATTTAAGGTTTGGAGGATACCTGAAGAGCAGAGGGGTCATCGGCGTGGAGAGGATCAAGGGGAATTTAGGAATTTCCAAATAAAACTAAAGTTGGCTTTGAAAAGAGTTCAGTAACAGTCAGAAAATAATACCTGGTTCTTGTGAGCTCGATTGAGAGAGAGCGAAGAAGGACTAAAGTAGGAGAAGCGACAGCGGCAACAGAGAGAAGGAGCGACGGTGGCACGGCAGCAGCGGAGCGACAGGCGGCGCGAACAAGAGGAGCGACAGTGGCGGTGCGAGCAAATGGAGTGACGGCGGCGCAACCGTGACGCCGGCAGCGGAGAATGAGGGTTGGTGAGGAAATTAACAATATTGTTTCTCATACGCTCGAATGCAGAAAAGAAAACGATAAAATTGTGTTTCTGAACTTGGAGCGGAAAGTGGGCGCGGGATTGGTGTTTTTAGCAATAAAAATTGACGGTATGTTTGTCGATTTTAATTTGAAAAAAAAAAACAACGCCTTTAGCGTTTATTTTATACATTAAATTCACACCATTTATTTGATTTTAGAAAGCAATCTGGACTGTTTAAATTTATCGACGGAAAGATTGTCGATATTTTAAATATAAAAATAGACGTCATGTCCGTCGATTTTAAAATAAAAGTATTTTCAACCCCCAGTTTATCGACAATATGACGATAGTTAAAAGTGATTTAATGCATCATCAAAAAATCGACGATTAAACTGTCGATTTTATTATTTTATTTTTAATTATCTTATTTTTAAAATATCGACGAGAGAAATAGCCGTCGATTTTTTGCGTCGAATTCATGTAGTGAATTGGTAGGTTATTATTTATATCCTTTACCCCCAAACTGCCTAATTTGTAGTGGAATACTGGATTCTATTTCTTTCCTTAAGTTGAATTAAGCATAATTTAGTTATATATTTTGTTTTAGACACAATTTATATGCCTCATTTCCTTTTAGGTACATTTTATATGTAATATGATGAATATACAGTATAATGTCGCTATGTTGCATACGTAAAACTCTTCTTCTTGTTGGCGCCTCTTTTATTTAGTTAAGAATAATTACCTAAATCAGTAGATGACAATTTTAAAAGTGAATATTTTATTTAGTCTTTAAAAAAAATTAATATACAAATCAATTTTTAAAATTTTATTTTGGTAGACAAATCAGTTCTTAATTTATTTTTTGATAGAGTAATTATACAAATCAGTTCTCAAGAATTTTAAAAGCGAACATTTTAGTTTCGAAAAAAAATTAATACATAAATTAATTCCCAACGTTTTTTTATGTCAGACATAACAGTTCTCCATCTATTTTATTTTTACTATATGTCAACTTTTATAATTATTAACTTAGTTTTATGTACGTGAACGATGTCACTAGTATATTAATACACTCTTTTCGTTAGAAACAAGTAATAAGGTGAATAATTATACTTTAAAATTCAAATTAAAATATTTTCTTTTAATATAAACACATTTTTAAAAATAGGACATCTTTTAATCATATTAAATACAAAAATATCAAATAATTTTAACCTTAAATTTTTAGTAGAATAATTTCTAATAATTTTATTAAACATTATTATTATTATTATTATTATTATTATTATTATTATTATTAATATTTTATTTTTTGGACAAAATATTATTATGTCTGATGAAGAAAAATGTTGAAAATTGATTTGTGTATTAATTTTTTTGAGACTAAAATATCTATTTTTAAAATTCTTAAGAACTAATTTAAATAATTATTCTATCAAAAAATAAACTGAAGACTAATTTATTTATTGGAGTAAAATTTTAAAAATATTTTTATATATTAATTTTTTTAAAAAATTAAAATATCTATTTTTAAAATTTTTAGAGACTGATTTAAATAATTATTCCGTAGTTAATGTTATGGTGACGGTGATGATGATTGATGAATCTTGTTCTTTCCGTTTTGCTTTGTAATATCAGCATCATAATTATTGGTCTTTTTTTTTTCAGTGTTAGGCTATTTTTTTATGAATAATATTATGGTTAATGGTACATAATTAATATAATTTATTATTTTTAATAAATAATTATTTAATAATATTTAAAAAATATGACTAAAATTATAAAGTTATATTATTGAACTAAAGATGTTAGTTAATTTGAATTATTGGTTAAAAGTATTGTTCGTCCTTAAACTTCTCTCTAATATTATTTGTGCCAGGTGAATAATAGTTTGATTTAATTTAAAATTATAGTTAAATTTAAATTAGATAATTATTTTTGTAATTTCTTTTAATTTGTTTGACACTTATAAATATGTGGTACCTGTTATTGTTATTATATGACACATATATAATAGATTCACATAGTAAATAAACAGATTATTTTCTCTAATATCTTCTCACTATAACAATATAGATTATTTTTGAGGATTATAGTGTGTAAAAAAAAATTAAAATTTGTCAAAAAAAATTTTTGATACTATTTAACTATAAAAATATGTTAATAAAAGTTTTGTTAAAAATAGTATTTTTAACATATAAGCGATTTGTGAAAAAAATTTAAATCTTATTTTGATAAATATTGGCTGTCAAAAATAATCTGTTAGAAAATTTTGAGAACATATTTTCTGTGATATATATTAATTGTCAAAAATACTATTTATTTTGACACTTATTGACTATAAAATATTCTCAACAAAAAATTTTAACAAAGAATGAGATGTGATCTTGAAACTAAAGAATAAATTGAGATTTTGAAGATAAAGAATGAGTAGTATAATCCTAAACTGAGAGCAGTGTGATGTCAAAATTAACAGAGCCCAAAAAAGAAAAAAAATAGTAGAGTAAATTGAAAACAAATGAGTGTCAAAATTGAGGAGTAATTTTCTACGGTTAAATTTTTTGTCAAGAAAATATAGAAAATTTGACATTTGTAATATTTATCAAAATATATATTAATTTTGACATTTAATTAGGATGTTAAAAAGTAAAGTGTCAAAATAACTATTTTCTTATAGTGTCTTTTGGTTTCTAATAATCATGGTATTATTCTTGAATTTTCTGAGTTTATCTGTTGCTCCAAATTCCTTTATTAGGAGATTATTATG
The DNA here is from genome assembly GCF_000817695.3 of Arachis duranensis. Classification (NCBI taxonomy): domain Eukaryota; kingdom Viridiplantae; phylum Streptophyta; class Magnoliopsida; order Fabales; family Fabaceae; genus Arachis; species Arachis duranensis. The sequence goes on from NC_029776.3 coordinate 99,059,354, forward strand.
AGTAGCTAACATCCAATTTTTTTAAAATAAATAATTTAATTTTTTGTTTATTAATATATATAATTTATAAAATATTTATTAATTTGTATAATTTTATTTATTTTATTTATACTATAAATAAATTGAATTTAAGTAGGGACGGAGCCATATAGTGACAAAGGAGGGCAATAGTTCTTTAATTTTAATTTTTTACATGTAAATTATATATAAATTTCAGTTTAGTATCCCTTAAAATTTTATTATGTAAATATTTTTGATCCCCTTTTAATATTTCATCTAACTCTGCCCCTGAATTTAAGTGTACCTAGTTTACAATATAAACGAAATAAATCATATTTTGCGTTGAATGTATCACATTTACACACGTGATACATGAGAGAGAATTACATGTATCTCATTTAATTTACATTTTAAATGAGATACACTTAAACTCAACTCATTTACAGTGTAAACAAGATACATGAAAAACTATTTTATTTACACTCTAAACAAGATAGAATACGATAAATTTCGACCAACTATAAAAGGATCTGCAAGTATTAGTGTTCTCCACAAAACTTTTACTTATTCTTCTCTGTTTTTTCAATAAATTTAGTAAAAATGTCTAGTGGTAGTGGATATATTGTTGTAAGTGTATATTGCAATTGTCACATAAGAAATAGTGACAATGGAGCTGTGTTTGAGTGTGATAGTCTTATTCTCTTTCGCACTTAGAGACTAAACTCTTTGTCTGAGTTAATAAAGAGTTTGATATTGACAATTTTCGGTGCTAATGGGACAAATGAGGTTGGAAGGATTGGGTATAAGTTGTTAGCACCAATAGAAAATCGAGTACTTCAGGTTTTGTGTTTTTTGGCTTGATAGCCACGAGCATGTGCGCTTGATGTTTGATGTCCATAGGAGAATCATAGCTGAATAAGTGATGGAGCTTTCTGCGAAATTTGGTAATGTTGGTAGTGGTAGTTTTGGACACTCAAATTTTGTCCAAAATGACTCACCTTTGCACTGTGCTAGTCCAGTGGTACACATGACATGGACGTGGACAGCGAGAAATCGGATGAAGAATATGTTGTTGATAGCAACGAAAGTGATTCTTCTGAGGATGATGAGGAGGAGTTTGTACTAGAGACTCCTGTCAGTGGAACAATTCAGTATCTTCTTCCTACCCAAAATCAATTCTAGAGTTGTCAGTTATACCCAGTCACTATTATACATTAGATTTGGACGCAATGCACGAAAAAACTTCATTTTCCAATAAAGGTGGAGATGATTACAACATAGATGGTGGTGTGGAATTTCACATTGATCACAGATTCAAAAGCAATGAGAAGTGTTGAGTACATGGTTGTGGAGTCGAATCAATTAAAGTACCATGTGCATTGTAAGCAATCTGTAACATACAAGATGTCCGTGGAGTCTCCGTGTTGTCCTCGATAGAATATCGGATATTGGTAATTAAGTCACTATTCAATGTCTAAAGTATATTCTTGTTTATTATTATTATTTTGAAAATAATGTCTACCGACTCTTTTTTAATTTGTTAGGAAGATGTGTAAATTTAAAAGATTGCACACATATTTAATCTCTACAATGTTTTAAAACCATCAACAATGGGTTAACAATCTCATTTGTTGTGTCTTCCTCTTCGACCTCTCATATAGTCCAACTCATTAATTATTATTCCTGTTCTACAAGATGTAGTTAGGTAAAATTATCATTTTAAATTCTCATAAAAAAGTTTATATTTTAATTTACTAATTATTATTGTTAATTATTCTATTTTTCGATTAACAATTTCTATTTATTTTTGACTTTTCTAAATAATTTTTTATCGTAAAAGTGAGATTTTAAAAAAATTATATTATATTTATCTAAGAAATTTAATATCATTTGAATTCATATTAGTTAGAATTATATTAATTTTTAGTCTATTTTTTCCTTAAATCTTTTAATATAGTTATTAATTCAATTTTATTCATAGTTTATATTTTTATAATTAACGCAAGCTTTTTAAAACACGTTTTTTAATTATAATCAAATAAACATCTTTAGAAAAGGATGTTTTGGCGGCTCTTACATGAGTGGAGGCCAGAAAATAACTATGAATATTCTCCCAGAGCCCAGTAGAATTTTCCACAAATAATCCCATCTTCTCTGCAGCTCCACAGTCCACACACAAAAGCTTATCCATCAAAAATGGATTTAGTCGTTGCAATCGGAATCCTCTCTCTTACCATCTTACTCTGTTTTCTTTTGTTTCATTCCTCAAATGTTTGTCCCATGAAAGAACCTCCGCTGGTGGCTGGTGCATTGCCTATACTTGGCCACCTTCTACTCTTCCATGGTTCACAGCCACTCCACATAACTTTAGGAGCCATGGCCAACAAATACGGACCCCTTTTCACCATCAAGCTTGGTTCCACAAAGATTGTAGTACTAAGCAATTCCGAAATGGCTAAAGAATGCTTCACCAAGAATGACAAGGCTGCTTCCTCTCGCCCCAAACTCATTGCAATTGAAAATCTATCCTACAACCAGGCCATGTTCGGCTTCGCTTCATACGATCCATATTGGCGCGAAATGCGCAAGATTGTTACCTCAGAACTTCTCTCAAACCGCCGCATGGAGCTTCTACGTGACATTCGTGTCTCCGAAGTTCAAGCTTCAACAAAGGAGCTCCTTGGCGTTTGGTCCACTAAGAAGGATGAGTCTGGCTACGTGTTGGTGGACATAAAGCAATGGTTCGCAGAATTGACGTTCAACATGGTTCTTAGAATGATTGCTGGGAAGAGATTCTTTGGCGCAATGAAGTCGGAGAATGAGGAAAAGGCACAAAGGTGTGTGAAATGTGTTAAGGATTTGTTGCGTTTGTTTGGAGTGTTCACTGTTGGAGATGCTATTCCTTCTCTAAGGTGGTTGGATATTGGGGGTCATGAGAAGGCCATGAAAGAAATTGCCAAGGAATTCGACAAGGTTTTTGTGCTATCACATATACTTGTTTATTCTTGTTTTTGAATTTCTCTTAAGGTTTGACAATTAAAATTTTGGAACCACTCAGATAAAGACGTCTAAAACGTCTATTTTTTTAAAGATATTTTTTATTAATTAAAATTTAACACATATAATCGATTAAGCCATATTATTTTTGTCAAAATTAGGGTAGACAAATTAATTTAACCGAAAAATTAGTGAATCAAATCTTAAACCGGTCTAAATTAATATTATTTTTCATAAAAAATGACTACAATATTCTTATTATAAAAAATGACTAAAATACTTTTATTATATATATATATATTTTAAAAACTCTAAATCTTAATCATATAATGGCAGAGAAGTAAAATGTTAGAATTTAGGATTTTCAAAATTAATATATATAATAAGAGTATTTTAGTCGTTTTTTATAATAAGGGTATTGTAGTAATTTTCTATAAAAAATAATATTAATTTAGACAAATTCAAAATTTGATTCACTATTTTTTCGGTCAACTTAATTTGTATGGCATAATTTTAACAAAAATAACCTAATTTAATCATTATGAGTTAAATTTTAGTTACTAAAAAAAATCTTAAAAAAAAGACATTTTAAACGTCTTTATCTGAGTGGTTCCCTAAAATTTTTCGAGTCAATTTGGTTACTAGGAAACCAAAAAGACAAAAACTCAAACTTTTTTTATTTAATATTTATTAATTTTAGTAATAATTAATAAATATTAAATAAATAAATTTTAATTATATTTTATTATTTTCTTATCAAATATTTTTAATAAATTAATATGTCAATTTGATTTCTAAAAGACATTATGTGGTTAAGTTGATCTTTTTCTTCATTTTTTGTTGACGTGTTACTATTATATGATAGACAATATTAAAAATATAAACATGATATATGACTATTTTTTAGAGACCGAATTAAAGTATGAAATCTTTTGAGAACAAATTAACTTAGACTAATTTTTTTTTTAAATTCTTCTTAATTAACCAGTATTATATACATATATTCTACATTGAAACTTCTTAAATTTGAACAAATGTTTTAATTTCACTTGTTTGTATGATATAGATTTTGACTGAATGGTTAGATGAGCATCTCCAAATGATGGATCTGGGTAAAAAGGATGCAAATGAACGAGACTTCATTGATGTCTTGCTTTCAGTGGTTTCAGATGCAAAGATTGATACTTTTGATGCTGATACCATAATCAAAGCCACAATATTGGTATGTATGTACTCTCGATTTATTTTATGCTTCTATTTTCAATATTTTTTGAGATAGTTTAAAGAAACAAAAAAGGGGAGAAAATGGAAAACAATATTTTATTATTTTCTGCTAGTTATTATAGAAGAATTTAATTTTATGCAATGTCAAGTGTAAAATTATTTTACAAGTGCATCTAATTATATAGCGTCATATTAGCAAAAATAATTATCTTTTACATTATCGTATGAATGGTCATTTAAAAAAACAGCTGCAATTGTACGTCTGTATAAAATGTTTTGCAATGTCAGTGTATCAAAATTAAATCTATTATAGAATTCTAAAAATCGAAAAAGGAAACAAAATCTTATTTTTCTTTTCATATCATAATGGAGTTTTCTATTTTTTCTATGGTTTCAAAACTTTAATTTGTAAATAACAAATTAAAATTTTTGTTCGTAGAAATACATTTTAAAAATAAAATATTAGATTTTTTAAAAGTTTTTGTTTCATTAAATGCATTGAAAATATAAAAAATATATTTCTAATAATTTTATTAATAAAGTATTTTCTTTTATAATATTTTTAAAATGTAGGCTTTTAGCACAATTATTTTTCTTATACAAGATTAATGTTGGTTAATTACTAAGTACGTAGACCATTTTTCTCATATATGTCACTTGTGCTTATTTTGTAGAATATGATTATAGGAGCAACTGAAACAACTTCAATTACCATGACATGGGCAATGAGTCTGCTACTGAAAAATCCTCATACATTGGAAAATGCAAAAGAAGAACTTGAGAAGGAAATAGGAAAAGAGAGATGTGTAAGTGAGTCAGATACAAATAAATTAATATATCTTCAAGCCATAATCAAGGAGACATTAAGATTGTATCCACCCGCTCCTCTTACAGCAACTCATGAATTTTCAGAAAATTGCACTTTAGGTGGGTACCATATCGAAAAGGGAACTAAGCTAATTGCAAATCTTTGGAAAATCAACAACGACCCTTGTGTTTGGTCAAATCACTTAGACTTCACGCCAGAAAAATTTCTCACAACTCACAAAGATGTGGATGTTAAGGGTCATCATTTTGAGTTGTTACCTTTTGGAAGTGGTAGAAGGGTTTGTCCTGGAATTTCCTTTGGCCTTCAAATGATTCACTTTATCTTGGCTAATTTTCTGCATTCTTTTGAAATATCAAATCCATATAATGAACCTGTTGATATGGGTGGAACTATTGGATTGGTCCATGCTAAAGCTACCCCACTAAAGATTATGGTTAAGCCACGTTTATCTCCCAACTGCTATGAAACCATGTAGATGTGTGATTATGTGTGTTGTCACTTTGTTAAATCATGTAGGCGAAGGAATCTAGCTATCCAATGTGATTCATTATAAAATACAAAAATCCAAATGATTATGATGTAGATGCATCGCTGCTTTCATCATTTAGTAGCTATGTTCAAATTATATTGGTGATCTTGTTTACTCATTTTGCTTTGTAATCTCACTATGATAGATTGGCATGGGAAAAAATAATATATATTTTTCACTACGATGGGTAAATACTAACTTTATTTGCGGATATCTAATCGAATCAAATTTGGTCCAATAATAGGGTTAGCAATTCAAGTTGTAGTAAAGAATCCACACTCTTAATATATTATAATATATAATTAAATATTATTATATATGTATAGTGAAATAGATGAAAATTGAACTCACCTACTCTTCTTTTCTATAAATTCATAGAATTATTAAGTCAATCACTTTAACTTGGATTGATAATGGAAGTTGAGGATGCAGTGATAATTATATTATTTGCAAAACAGTTTTATATATACATTAAAATTAATTATTTTTTATATTAACACCTTAAATAGTTATTTAAAAAAAATAAATATAATTAAATAATTTTATAAAATATTTTAAATTATTAATGCATTAAAATTTAACTCAAATTTTAATTTTATTACTATCATTTAAAATATATTTTTTTAAATTTTTAGACAATCAATAATTAATTAACATATTTATTTTTTTAATACTATTCCTATTTTTCTTTATGAGCATCATGGTCATTCCATCAATCATCCTGAATATTATTCTTCCATACCACCACCGCCACTATCTTATACTAATTTTTTTATCAGTCACCACCACCACCTCATCTCTATAGTCATTTCTACTATCACCCTGACGCCACCACTACCTCTTCTCTCACTCTCACCAATCCATTATCTTTTAAGGCTATGTTTGATTGAAATAGAAAAAAAAAAAAGAAAAAATTGAATGAATTTTTATTTTGTTTAGATGTGTTTGGATGAAAGGAAAATAAAAAAGAAATAAATATTATAAAAAGACAACTTTATTTTTATATTATAAAATATAATTTTTTTTCTTTTTTTTAATATTGAAGAGAAAAAAATTGGTGAGTCCATCAGTTTTTTTTTACTCTTTTTCTTTCTTTTTTATTTTCTCTTTATAATCAAACAATGAAAAATAATCATTTTTCTTCCTTTTTTTTCTCTCTTTTTTTTCTTTCTATTTTCTCTTCAAACAAACATAGTGTTAGTGTTATCCTAAAAAGTATAGATACTACACATAATACTGACACGACATAAATACAACGATATAATATTTATATAAAAATATAAGATATGATACGATACATCTAAGAATATAATATAACAAAATATATAAATAATAATTAATATTTTATTATTATAAATAATGAATAATAAATAATAATTAAAAAAATAATTTTTTTTTGGTATTTAATCTATTTCAAGAGTATCGGTGACATATCCACGACAACAGTGTCCGTGCTTTATCTTCACTCTCAATCGTCGCCCTTTGGATCCTTCGTGACTATGGCCCTCAATAACAACAACAACTAGCCACTATCACTACAATCACAACCTTGACCATCGTTGCTTCCCGTGGCGGAACCAAGGGGCTAGTGGGATTTTTTATTTATATAAATTAAATAATTATATTAATTACTGATTTGCGTAATGGATAGCGTTTTTATAAAAATGCATTATATGTCATATTTTGTTTACAGTGTAAACAAATTGAATTTATGCATATTTTATTTATATTGTAAATGAAATAAGGTTCAAAAAGCGCGGTTTTATAATGTTTGCACACATGTTCTGAAATGTTATTATTTCATTTACAGTGTAAACGAAATATGCGTAAATTCAATTCGTTTATATTGTAAACAAAATACACTCACGGACGTCTATTTAAGGGGTTTCATTTATAGTTCTAGAAGAAGTCAAAGTTCACTGTTTTTTCAACACTTTTTATCCATTTTATTCCTGTTTAACCAAACCAGAAACTCAGTTGAACATTATAGCAGACGATGAAGACATTAGCAGGCTGAATGCCACATGGCATGTCGCGGGAACAGAAGACTTTTAAGTTGGTATTGTTATTTATTTTATTACATAGGTTTATAGTACTTGAGATATGTTGTTATGTTGGCCCTATACTATACGTAGTTGATTGTAGAAGTAGTACCTAAATAAATTCTAGTTATAGTAATAGTAATTGTAAGTAGTTTGAATGTTTTTATAGAATATTAGAACAACTTTGAGTTAGGGATTCGGTTGGTGTATGTTATTTTATCACATGATATTATGTATGTTAAACTTAAAAACCTTTAACCAATGTAATTTATGCAACCAAAATTTAAAGTAATTACACAAACACATTTAATTATGTTATGTTTCATTTAATAAATGTAATTATTTTTTTATTAAATAACATATTAAATATACAAGAATATATTATCTAATGATTATATAAAATATTTGAAAATTTTTATATATTAAATTTAAAGTGATATAAAAGTATACATTAATAATAATGACCGAGAGTGCTGCATGTAATGTGAAAACTTTTATTATACTTGTGTTTTTTTTTTCGTTTTTGTTTACCAGTTGGGATGACTAATTTTATCTCGGAGAGTTAGCCATAGAGTCTTATCACCCGATGTCATTCTCCCATATTTGAGAGATGCTGGTTTTGGAGACGCCGCCCCACTGAGAGACCTTTTGTTCAATAACGCGATGATCACGACATTCGTAGAATGGTGACGTCCAAAAACTCACACTTTCTACATACCATGGGGTGAGTGCACGATCACACTCTAAGACATCACCTACACAGTAAACGAATTATTTTTCTACGTATTTCGTTTACACAGTAAATAAATTGAATTTACACGTATTTCGTTCACAATATAAACAAAATATACACGTGTCAGGTCGTCTACCTTATTTCGTTTACAGTGTGAACGAAATACGTGTAAATTCAATTCGTTTTCTGTGTAAACGAAATATGACAAATAACACATTTTTGTAAAAATGCTACAAATTACGCAAATTGATAATTATTGTAATTATTTAATTTATATAAATAAAAAATTCGGAGCTACTGTGGGACTTCGTTCCCCTTCAAAAAAAATTTTTAATTGCATATATATATATAAATATTAATTAATTAATTTTTAGATTTTTTAATTTATTAAGAGTAAAGTATATTTTTTGTCCTTGAAGTTTGCTAGAAGTTTAAAAAATATCTCTAAGTTTTAATTTGTTTCAATTTTGTTCCTCAAATTTTCGATTTGCATCAATTTTATCCTTATAACTAATTTTTTGATAATTAATATTTTTCTTTCCAAATATACCCTTCCCTTATTATACCTATCATCATCATCATCACAATCCTCTGTCTCGCTTTCTTTTTCTCTTTTCATTTTCACCGTCCTCTCCACCACCATCATCATCACAACCCTCTGTCTCTCTTTCTTTCTCTCCATCTTCATCACCACCATCTCCATCACCACCATCTCCGTTGAGCCCCAATCTTCGATGACCACCACCCTTTTTCTTTTTCTTTGCGCAAACCCAGACACAACGAAGTCATCGCTCTTCCTCCTTCTCTGTTAGCAAACAGAAAATGAGATGTGGGATAGGTTCTATGGAACCGATTTTTGGAGGAGCTCTTCTCGCAGGATCCCTCTAGCAACGCTCTTATCACTTTTTACTCTCAATATGTTCATTGAAATTTCAAAAAGCATGCATTTTTGCCCAACAATAAATTTTTTTTTAAAAAATCATACTTTTTGATGATACAGGTGATTAAAGATGTGGTATTTTCTCTCATCCACCTCTTTTTCTTATTTTTTTCTCTTTTTTTAATTATTTAATTGTTTTTGGGAGAGGGAAGGAGGTTGGAGTATGATTGTAGTCATGATGATAAATTTGTTTGTTTTGGATGTTGACATTTTGAGAAATGAAAAGAAGTGTGTTGAAATGGATCATGTTTGGTTCTTTGTCATTTAATTTTTTGTGTTATTAATTTTTCAATGAGGTATAGTACGAGTAATATTGAAAGGAAGAAACTTTGTTGTTAGGGTTAGGATTTCAGGTTGGTGTGGTAGCAAAAGAATTTTGCTTTGCTTTGTGTGAAATCTGGAAACAAAAAAAAAGAAGAAACTTTGTTGTTGGGTCAGGGTTTCAGGTTGGTGTGGCAGCAAAATAATTTTGCTTTGCTTTGTGTGAAATATGGAAACAAAAAAAAGGTATTAACCCAACTAGTACTAATAATTAATGAGGTTGGGTTTGCTAACAGAGAAGGAGGAAGAGCGATAGCTTTGTTGTTGCTGGGTTTGTGCGAAGAAGAAGAAAATGGGTGGTGGTTATCGAAGATTGGAATTCAATGGAGATGGTAGTGATGGAGATGGAGAGTCAAAGAAGAAAGGAGAAAGAAGGAGAATGAGAGGTTTGACCGGTGACGATGAAGGAAGAGGTTTACAGTAGTTACTCAATAATGATGATGGTGGTGGAGATGACGGTGAGGATGAAAAAAAAGAAAGAAAGAGAGATAGAGGGTTGTGATGATAATGATGATAGGTATAATAAGGGAGGGTTATATTTGAAAAAAAATATTAATTATCAAAAAATTAGTAATAAGGGTAAAATTGATACAAATCGAAAACTTGAGGACAAAATTGAAACAAATTAAAACTTAGGAATATTTTTAAAATTTTTAACAAATTTCAGAGAAAAAAATGTAATTTACCCATTTATTAAATATATTTTTGGTATAAATTTTTATAATAATTTTATAGATTATATTAATTTTTTAATAAGTGGTTGAATAATTATTATGTAAAATATATTCTTTTCTAATTCTTAAAATAAGATTAAGTACTTTTCTTTATTTTATGTACACATATAAAAAATTTTTTAAGTTACAATTGGTTTAAAAATTATATTTTATTAAAAGTTAGTGAAAACATAATTTTTTTTTACATCTTCAATGCCTTAAACCGATAAAAAATTCTAAGAATTTTTATTATTATACTTTTAAAAGGTGTTTTTAGAATAAATTCATTATAATAAAAAAATTAAAGCTAAAAGTAGTTGTAGATTTAATATTTGTAAGAACTTGGCTACACTAATGTAAAAATTCAAGTTCCATCACTGATTACTTCTATTATCTTTACATTCTTTTTTTTTGTGTTATTTCTTTTTTTTTTTATCTCTAAATCTTAATCTCAATCTTGTCTTTTCTTTCATTTAGTTTGACTAATGTTGTTGGTTATAGAAGTGTTCACATTCAAATAAATTTAAATTAAATTTATTAAAATATACTAATTTAAATTTGATCAGTTCTTATTTTTAGCAAATCGTATAGATTGGATTAGATTTTGGATCTACTCTTTAAAATTGATCAAATTCAATCGTGAATATTTTATAAATTAAAAAATTTATTTATTTATTTTAACATCCTCGTCGTTTTGCAGTTTTGCAGTTTTGCATCTGCTCTTCGTCACTCGTCACTGCTTCTTTTCACTTTTGAATTAGGGTTCTAATTCCATTTTATTTTTAATTTTGTTAATTCTTTAATATTTGAAATGTAAATTTGGTGATTTTTTGGTACTAAATTCTGCTTCTTTTTATTGTTGATGTTGTGAAATGCAAATTTTTTTTATTTCTGCTTGTTGATTTGTTAATTTTATTATTCTTTAAAATGCAAATTTTGTTTTAGAATTTTCATTGTTGTTCGCTGTTTTTTTGTTTGCGAGTTTTGTTTTGAAACTTTTATTGTTAGAGAGTAATTACAATGGAGGTAGCCACTGAACTAGTTGCTGGAGATGTTGAGGAACTTGAGGCTGGCCGATGAGAGATTGAAAGAGAAACAGAGTCATAGAAGTTGGAATTTGTTAAGTCAACGTTAACGACTCTCTCCCGATGGCATTAAATTCCGGTCCATGAACAAATGGTGAGCAAATTGGAAGTGTTCCAATTGTTGAGAACTGATTTTGAGAATTAAAATCCTTCTTTGAGAGAAACAACTTCATGAAAATCACTTAACAAGATAAAGAAGATGAGGAAACAGAGCAAGAGAGGAAATAAGAAAATTGTGTTAGGTAGGATGATGGTATAATTGTTTGAAAGATAATTTTAAAATTAAGTTGAACTTTAAGAAGATTTTATATGCAAAAAAAGATTGAAAACGAATAAAATTTTTAGCCTAAATTATAAGAACTAAAATCGTACTTAATAAAATTAATATTTAAATTAGATAAATTTTTGATATAAAATTGATCAAAACTGCACCGTAAACACCTATAGTTGGCTGTATTGTTAGTTATGATTTTTTATTTGTAAACGTTGTGATTGTGGTAGTTGAGATGAGTGAGGTGGTGGTGGTGAAATTGTAGATTTGTAGTGAGCGAGGAAAGGATGAGGTTGGTGAGGGTTTAATTAATATTAATAAGAGGTGTTAATCTCCTAACATTTTTTTCATTTTAAACGTTTAAGATCAAATTTTAAGTGTGTGGATTTTTTGAACCTTCCTTTTTAACTACCATTAGCAATTTAGTATCATAACTAGGCAGATGATTCTCACTTCACAACCTCACTAATTTTTCCCTTGCATAGACGTGGAGTAAATTTAATGAAAAGTCAATACATATATACAATAGTCATAAAAAGAATCTTATTCGGTATAAACCTATTCTCCCCGTTTTAAAATAAGCGTCACTTTCATTCTTTAAATTCATTTAAAAATTAATTTATTTAAAATGAGTGTCATTTTCATTTTTTAAATTTATTAAAAAATTAGTATATTTATTTGTTTAGATATATTAATTTTTTAATAAATAAAAAATAAAAATTACACTTATTTAAAAACAAAAAAGAGTATAAAATACAAATATTTCACTAAATTATCGTATTTACGTATCATATATTTTGAATACAATACTCATTTAATATTTAATTCGTTTAACACGTATATCTTTTGAATTTAATTGTCCTAATAAAAAATATAAAATATTTTTTAGACATACTTAGACATATTAAATATCTACATATTGACGTATTTTATTTTATTTTTAATATATATTATTGAAAT
>NC_029776.3:99072251-99072973 GCF_000817695.3 Arachis duranensis
TATATATATATTGTAAAATTAAAAATAATCTAAAAATAAAAAATAGAAATAGAATTTAACTCCCAAAATTTATCAATTTAATATAATATAGATTGATAGTGAACAAAAACCACGATAAATGCATGTAAGAAATTAAAAAGGAATAACTACCTCCAATTTTTTATTATGTGATTTAATATGCCTGTCGGGCTGTCACTATCATTCATTGAAATGCATTCGCCCTTTTTCTAAGATTTTGTATTGAGGCTTTTTCTTTTTCCTCACCATCTACCACTAACAATGGATTTTTTTAAATAAACATTTTAAATGTTTTATTACTAGTATAGATAATTTGGACATAATTTATTTTTTATATTATTTTTATTGTAGTAATGTGTAACTCAATAGACTCAACGAATGATGAACCAGTAAGTGGTGAGCCAAAACTTCTCATACTACAAGCATGGCTTTGCCATTCCTACATAAGGATTTTTGTGAATTGCGAAAAGCATAGTATTGTACCACGCGATTTCTATGCATATTTTGTGAATTGCGAGTAGCATAAAATTGTACCACGCGATCTCTATGTATATTAGGTGAAGCTGTCTCTTATTCCTAAATTTTATATAAATTATTTTCTTTCTCGTATTCTATAAATTTTAGTCTTTTTTATTTTGTACATGATCGAGATAAAATAGTACAAGTAATGAGATTTGTATATTAGTATTGTGAGAGATCAGAAT
>NC_029776.3:99073155-99099196 GCF_000817695.3 Arachis duranensis
ATTAAAGGAGTATGAAATTATTAGTTTTTGAGGTGTGATTTTAATTTTTAACAAAAAAATACTACAGAATTTAATTCTAAAAAAAAACATATTGTTACCCATGTAAATAATTCTCGATATGTAAATTATTTATTATGCTATTAAATTTTTCATATACATGTATTTATTTTATTTTGTTAATGTTAAGAATTTTTTATTATTTTTGTATGTTAATCATGTTAAATTATACGAAAAGTTAAGGATGAAAATATATTATAAGAATAATTTTTCAGGAACGTGTACCGTAAGTATTATTAACGTTACTAGATAATTATTAGCATGATTGCATATATATATTAATATTATTATGAAGTGTGATAATTTAGATATTATGTTCTTATTATCATTCAAAATATATTAGTATTGTTTCATGATTTAACCAACAAAATAAATAAATAAAGTAGTATTTTGATTAAATTTGGCTTTCCAAAAATGAACACTTCACATCATGTTATTAATAATAAGATTAATATTAATAATATATAAAAAATATAAACTTTAATGAAATACATATTCAGGTAGGCGACGAGAATTTTAAAACTGAGAAAATGGATTTCATTAGAATAGTATAGTCATTTACACTTTGTTGTGGGGTGGAAAGAAATAGGAAGGAGAGAAATTGAGTGAAAAGAAATAGAAAGGAAAGAAATTGAAGTGAAATTTAATTTCTATGGGTGTGTTTGGATGGAAAGAAAATATGATGGAAAGATATTGAAAGATGAATAATTTATGTTGTTTGTTTAGGAAGGAAAATTGATAGAAAAAATGAATTAAGTTATATAATGACAATATTATCCTCCATATTATATAGTCATGTTATTATGTATACAATTATGTAAGTATTTATAAATGTGATTAAATAATAACAACAAAATTTAATTATATAAATAATATAACAAGTTAGGAATAATAATAATAATAATAATAAAGTTAGCGTGTTCTAATTTGATAAAATATTAATTTTATTTTTGTTTACTACTCATCTCAATACATAAACTGGAAATAATTTCAAGAAGAAGAAATATGTAAATCAATAATTATATGTACATGAAAAAAAAATATCTAAATCAATAATTACATGTACATGATTTTAAAGAGGCTAATCAATTATATTATATCATTTGATTAATATATTATGCCTTATATTACACTTACAAATACATATAAAAAAAGTCTTACATGATCAAGTCATTACATATGAAACTAACAAATTTAATACAGGGACTGTTTCATCAAGTTATTACATAGCTTTAACTTTTTTGACTAACTCATTACTAATAGCATAGTTAACAATAGTTATAGTTATGAAAGTCACAAAATACAAAAACATGAGGTATTATCATTATAAGTCTTAATTAAGTCATAGATATATTACCACAAAATATGAAGATACTTTACGTATCTTGATCTTAGAGTTATATTTGTGCCATTCTCAAAATATTAGCCACATTACTAGGACTATTGTTGTTAGAGTGCACCTGCTTCTTTCATCAATTTATATAATGTGGCAAGACGTACGTCAGCCGGAACACCAAAAAATTTCCTCTTAGCTCTATCTTCTCTGTATAAAAACCGGTAACACCTCATGCGCAATTCTGGCATCACACCTAAATTCTCTAACTCAGTCCACACATCATTTTCAGAGTAAATGCGAGGCCTACTTTGCTCAAAAATCACAAGACCCCTTTCAGCTATTCGCACTTGTTGTTTAGCAATTTGAACTTGCTCCTTAGCTACCTACACTTGTTCTTCAGCTGTTAACACTTGCTTTTCAGCAATATTAATTGATCTCTCATAAAAATGATTCCCATCTTTCATCATGTCAGTCAATGCTTGAATGCCTTTACTCATTGTTTCCATTTCTGATTCTAATTTATCACTCATGGTTGTTTTGCGTTTAGTACCTCTTAATGATGTTCCTTGAAAGCCAGTTGATTGGTTAGATAAACCAATTTCAGGACTATGACCCATTGTAAAAACTAGTAGCATGAGGAGTAACTGGATCCTCATTCCACTCCTCTTCCATATTTAAGAAACTATCATCATCATTCAAGTTAAATTTTTCTTTATTCTTTTCCCACCTTTTCACTTTTTCTTTGGCACTTTCAGCATGTTTTCCTGTTGCCCTGTCTGTACCATATATCTCAAATAGTTTATCATAGTGTTTGATTGGAGTACGCATCTACTTTTTCACTTCTGGTTTTGCCTAAATCAAATAGAAGAATATTTACTATGACTGTGCCTATATGTAAAGATATATTATTAAGATACTTCTTCAATAATTACTAGTGACATTTAATACCCAAAAAGAGAATAAATGCATAAAGTATACCTTAATCAATTCTTCCCAGACTTCAGCCTCAGCCTCAAACATCTTTGTAATTGGATTCCAGAAAAATCCACTAAGCCCATGAAAATTATCATAACAAACTCCAAAATGATCCTTTAAAGTCTTGAGTCTATTCTTAAGATTCTCTTTGCGGATGTGGTTACCATAGATAGATCTCAAAAGTGAAAGTATGCTGTCATATGCCATTGTAGTAAATGTGCCATCCACTCTATTACCTTTGCGGCTTTCTTCAATCAAAGTATCAATGAAGGTTGTATCCATTTCGTCAGTCCATCTTAGAGTATCCCGACTAGTGACCTCACCTTGGCATGATGCTCTCTTTGCCATTAACACTTGTCAATCTACAAAATAAGTGGATAGAAATAACATCCATAATCTTAAATTAAACTATTTGTAAACTATATTATCAATTATTCAACAAATAAAAATTGAATACACTCCATAAGTACAACATATGACAAAGTGATTCAACTTGTGCACACCAAAGTCCTCAAACAGAATATGATAACACTTCAAGAGGTAACATGAATTCAATAATAACAAATCATAGTTATAAAATCAACTCAGCGCATAGATAATACAACTAATAACTTTATTTGGAAAATTTTGTAAATGAGTGATCAAAGTCCTAGTTGATAGTCAGCCCACATTTGAGCAGCTATTTCATCCCTTAATATGGCCCCCCGCCTATAGTATTCATCTTGTTCATGTCGAATGACTTCATCCTCTTCTGATTATTTTCTTGAAGTTCTCGGTCAACTTGAGCTATGAGATGTGGATCAGGATCTACACCCATTAAAAAGTTATGTAATATGCAACAAGCTAGCACAATTTCAGTCATAGTCTCAAAGTCATAATGTGGTTCAGTGCCACTTGTGATTATTGCAAATCTTTTCTTTAAAACTCCAAATGACCTTTCGATAACATTTCTCAATGAAGCATGACAAAGATTAAATAATTCTTTTTCATTTTCTGGACCACGTCTTGCATACTCTTTTAGGTGATACTTTACACTTCGATATGGGGTAATTAATCCATGCTTCAGCATAAATCCAACATCCCCAAGGTAAAATTTTCCTACAGAATCCATCATTAAAAATGATTAATTTTAGTATAAACACACAAACTACTAATCTTTACCTATTAATGAGACAATATAATTTTATATACATGCTAACCTCGAGGAAGTTTAAGATTATCATCCCTCGATAATGCATTTTTAAGAACTTTTGAGTCAGATGCTGTTCCTTCCCAACCCGTTAATACATAAGTGAACTTCATATCGAAATCACATGCAGCTAATACATTCTGTGTGGGCCAGTCTTTTCTCCCTCGAAATTTAGGTTGATCCGCTATGGGTACTTTGACACGAAAATGTGTTCCATCTATAGTTCCAATACAGTCCTAAATAATAGTGCAATATTTAATAAAGTAACATGAAATTGTATATATCAATCAAAATTATTTATTCATGTAACTGTACATGTGAATACCTTGAAATAAGGATAAAATCTATGATTGTGAAGGATCGCCGGAGAAACAATTGATGCAGATGGTTGTTGAAGAAATTCATCTTCTAGTAAAATAATTGCCTGTAACACAGCATGGAAGTAGCGGCTAACAGTTTCTCCAGACCGGTGGTAGAAAAAAGATACAGTTCTAGTTTTCACATTATGAGCTACTATATACAAGAACCTAGAAACTTGCTCCTCTACTGTAACATGTTTTGTATTCCTCACTTGACGTGTTGCTCTTAATTTCTCACATAATTGAAGAAATGCATCAGGGCCCATGCGTAGGATGTCACGACACCTATGAGTTTCTCTTAACTGTTGCATTAAAGTAGTTCGAATTTGTTCTCGCCCAACCAATTTATGGGAGATGGATTTGTCAACCCGCGTAGACATAAATCTCAATAAATATAACATGTGCACGATGTAACATATCAGTGTTATTGTACATAATTTCTGTCGTCTTTTCCAATCCTCCCTCAAAATTGTTAATATATGTTCTTGGTTTTCAAGGGTTAACATATTTTCCTGATTATCGACCCCGAACTTAAAGGAAAGGTTTAGTGGGAAATCACAATTAAAGATGTCTTCCATATTGGGGACCAAAAAACTTTCTTCATGATCAGCCTTATCCATTTAACAAGCACTTTGTAGTTTCAAATGTACATATCGTAGATTTACAGCATCAACAACAACAAAAAAGATAGCATCATATGTAAAGCACAAGCAATGCAGTTAAATAACTAGTATTAATATATATATGACCTCCTAATCGAAGAATATAATTAAGTGTAAAAGAATCTCAACCAATTGAAAGATAACAAGCAGAAAAATCTAAGCTAAACTTGAATTTGATCAGAGACGGCATATGCAAAGTGCCTTGCAACTTTCCAAAGTTATTTGTTGAACTTGAAACAGATAAAGTAATGGACTTTTTCATAGTCATCACGAAGGAAGATATTTTTTTTTTTGGGTATAAATTTACATAAAAATAAAAAAAACTTATGGATATATAAAAAATAGTATTTTAGAAGAAAAGTATTAAACAAAAGACCATATTAAAGATCTTATCTTAGTGAAAAACAAGCAGAAAAATGTAAGCTAAACTTGAATTTGGTCAAAGATGGCATATGCAAAGTGCCTTACAACTTTCCAAAATTGTTTGTTGAACTTGAAACAAATAAAGTAATGGACTCTTTGAGCTCCCAAATAATAATAATTTTGTATGAACGAAAATTTAAACATATTCAATTATTGAAGATTTCTATTTTTTTCTCCTCAAATTCGTGAAAATCAAAATATAATGACTAATATGTTTCTAGCTTGAATGTACGAACAATGATGGTTAGTATAATAGCTAGGTGCAAAGTTCTTGTTCTAGATTTAGATTTATCACCCCTTTCTGATAAATATTTACTTATGTTTTTCACAAACAGAATCACCGCTAAATTTAGCATTGCAGGCAGGGCTTTTTCTAGAAAATATTTGAACGTATCCTATCTCTTATTTTAATATGTTTTATAAAATAATATTAAATATTTTCGCGAAAGTATTATTTTATAAAATGTTTTCTAAAAATATTTTAGCCTATATCATAGCAAGATGAAAGTTTTTTTATCGAAATTCAAACCAACATAAACGAGCAATGGTTATACTAGCATGAATTTTGTGTCCGACGAAATCAATTAGTTTACCTAAGTAAGTTTACTTAAGCAGTTATATTTTTTATGGAGCATTTTATCAGACAGTTTATAAACATAAAAGTTAACAAAATATGAATAAGCATTTTTTTCATTGGAGCATTTGATCAAGCAGTTTGCATACATAAAAATTAACAAAGTAATAAATCTAACCAAAACATAATCCCTGTTCATATACTTCAAGCTTAAATCACAAACACAAATCCATCAACATATAGAATCAAATAAAAAATAAGAGCAACATAAAAAATTTATCTATAGTATATACACACATTAATTTTTTTAACTCTGATTAAGTTAGATCTAAATACCTTTGCATGTTTTCACTGAAACATTTTATCAAACAGTTTATAGGCATTAAAATTAAGAAACTCATAATTCAAACTAAAATGTAATCTTTGTTCCTATACTGCAAAGTTGAAGCTGAAACCCACAGATATATGAAGCTAATAAAGAATGAAAGGTGAAAATAAGAGTAACATGGAAAACTTACCAGATTTGACCCGTAGATGTAAGATGTCGTGACCAAAATGATTGAGAAGTGGTGGAGGAATGGACGTTAGTAACACTTGCACTAGTTGATAGTGTTGGAAGTGGGGAGCATGCACAGCTGAATAGGTTGAAGAAGAGTCTTCAGAGCTTTAGAAGGGTAGGGTTTGGAAATGATGCAGTGAAATGAATTTTCTTTCCATTTTCTCACCTTACTTGGAGAGAAACGTTTTTGGTGGGTCCCTATCACATTTTGTTAATGTTGTTATTTTCCCTTTAAATTTTCTTTCATTCCCAAACAAGTGAAACTTCACTTTTCCTTTCTTTTTCTTTCCGTTCGTTTTCAATTCCTCCCTATTTCCCTCTAAACAAACACAGCGTTAGTGAACGACGCATTACGAAAAGTCAGTTTCTATCACATATTTCAAATAGGAAGAGTAAAATGTGAATCATCTCTAATTATGACATTAATAAACAGATGACGGTCCGAGATACATACATTTCATTTTCCTATAGGTAAATGCACAATCACACTAGAAGATGTTGCGCACATCCGATAGTCGTTCTGTAAATGGAAGAACGAACAACAATTTTTTCCGCTTGGTCGACGAATACGTGGTCAATTTTGGGATACCACCAAGCGAAAGTGAAAATGTATCTAGTGCAATCAAGTTGTCATGAATTAGACAAATTCGTGATGTAAAGGTGTTAGACACTCAAGAGTTTGTGCAACACTATGTCCGATGTCACATATCTTTCTTGATTAATACCACTTTGTTTCTTAACAAGTTGACGTCGATGATGAGCTGCAAGTACTTGCCCTTGTTGAGGAATATTTCAGAAATCAGGTCTTACAATTGGGGATTGGCATGTTTGGCATATCTATACAAGTCTTTATGTAGGAGTCTCACGTTATGATATGAAAGAGATGGATGGTCCAATAGTGCTGTTACACATCTGGGCATGAGAGCGAATGCCTTAGCTAGCTCCGATTCCCACACCCGTTTCTGCAGGTGGAGTATTTCGATTAGCGCAAAGGTAAAATTGTCTTTTTCACATGGAAAATAGATTTACTATTTGGTGAATTGTTATGTTTCTAATTAGAAAGCTTAATATTTTCAGGTGGAATAGCTGAAGACAACGCCTGAACTATAGAGAAATGAAAGTCACGCACATTAAGCAGCTGCTAGATGATATGCAACATGAAGTAATAATAACTTGAAACCTTGAAATATAATAAAAAATAGTATTTTTGCTGTTGTTAACTTCTGTTTGATTGATAGAATATTTTACCGCAATTTCTATATATGGCTTACATATGTCCACATCCGATCCTTATTCTCCTACTGTTGAGTACACCAGTTAGTATAGAAGAGATTTTGGTAATCATTTGACTGTATGCGACAAAGTGTGGATCGATCTGTTTGATACACAACAATCACACTCGCCACATCAACAACTACCCCTGCCATGACAAAGACCACCACCACAACCACATTATCTTCTCCCACCACCACGACAGTATCCACCATACTATCCACCACACTACTCAATGCGGTATCCACCTCCACCAAGAGACTATCTGCTACATTACTCACTATCACTATACTATCCACCACAATATCCACCCTATCCACAATACTATCTACCACAGCACAACGCTCTTCTACCATATTATCTACCACAGGATCCACCTACACCACCTCATTTGCATCAACAACAATGCCTCCAACAAAAAGGGAATGCTGGAAGTACTTTAATATCTTGATTGATGGAATTGAGACAAGATCAATTTCGATTTTCATTTTGGAATAACGAGAAACCACAGAATAATAAGGAATCACATGTAGCTTCCGTTTAGAGTCAACCAGTTCCTGGTCGTATGTTATTAGATGCCCATGCTCCTCGTGTTCCTATTAGCAATGTTGGCGAGTCTACTGCACAAATGTCTATGGATTCCACAAGTAGTTGTCCTGACAGTGGCTTTGGCTACACACATGAGTGGGTTGACACACGCCTGAATGAACAAGCTTGGCAAATGACGAAAAATACATATGTAGCGATTCAAACGAAGACCAAGTGGGGGGATTCAAGGACTCAAGCATACGTGACAGCGACGATGGTGATGATGAGCATGACTCCCCAGGTGGTAGCACTGGCGACACCTACTAATGCGGCAGTGGGCATGACAAGGCATATTTTTTTCGAACCCATATGGCACCACCAGATAAACTCAACCCATCGCCTTTTATGAAAATGCTTAAAGAAAGAAAGAAGTTTGTAACTAGAGAACCAAATTGGTTAGGAAAAAAGAAGGAAAAATAAATTTTATATGATTTTGTAGTGTAGCATAGTGTTAGGTAGCAACTATGATATGTATGTTGTGATGTAAATTTTGTATGCATTTTGAACTCTTTGGTATCAACCATCATATGTATTTTGGAAAGCTCTGATGCATGGATGGAAGCTCCAAAATACTCAGCGCATTATTTTGACAGCTTCCTCTGTCTCAGATCCACGATATGCTTATATAGTATCTACCTGAACCACTGAACCTGGGTTTTTGAGCACACATTATCATACACCATGCAGGCAAATACTCGTAAAACTTTCCAACTATAAAATTTTGCAATTGACTTTTGATTTGCCAACCAAACTTTACGATAGTTTATTGTATAGTTAAACTTCGATTGAACATCTGCAATGACAAGTCAGACCTTCAAAGATGGCCAACTTCAACAAGAGGCCTTATAACATCCGCAATTGTGTCTGAATCCAGTTTCGAATGGTCTTGTGAAATCGTCCCTATAGTACACATAAGAATTTGATTATATCACCTAATTTTCCAACAACATTTTCGCTGAATTAAACTAGCCTAAATCATCCAATCATAACCACTACCATACTGCAAGCATTTCGTATAAAACGTCAAAGGCTTAGACTCGTAGACCTTGTAATCGACCCATTTAAAAAGGGTGTAATTCCTAATTGAGATGACTATAGCTTCCTTGGAACTGAATTCCATTCTAACAGTAAACTCACCATCTTGCACAAACGAAATGCTTACAGACAATGAATAACAATTTTAAAGTTCTATAAAAATATATGTCATAGTATTTAGCGTCTTAATTAAAAGTAAAATTAAAATATCACTAATTCGTAGTCATTTTGATTCAGGCCCTTACAATATCAAGTAAAATAATGAAACTTATTTGATTCTTTTTATTTGGTGCGTGCAAAACAATCTTATTAACAACTACTACAAAGACTTATCAAAATTTGAAATATTGAAATAACCAACATTATTTAAAAAATATATTTTAACCAACATACTTTAAAAACTGATAAAGTTACATACTTGGGTCTGCAAACTTAAAAAATTTTCGGTGCCTGCATAGCATCGAAGACCAGAGCAAGCATGAAAGATGGCACATCTTGCTACTATGTTTATTGAAGCATGAACTCGTTAGCTTCGGTGTTTCCTCCCAACATGTCATTGTTGGCTAAGAACTCTTCTTCATTGTCACTGTTGTTTACTTTTCAGTCTATGTTGTATCCTTCATTTAGCAATGATTCATTTGCTTTGTCACTAATAACTAACTGCTCAAACTCAACATACAACTCTATTGTCGGCATCTGAGCTTGACTCTGTCAATATAAAACATTAACATCGTTAGCATAGTGATTTCATCGGTCACATTTATTAACTGAAACTACATCACACCGCTGAAATCTAACACCGTCTGCCTATATAAAACGCTTCTAACTCTTTCTGAAATACCACCGTATATATGTTAACATAGTCTATTTTGTAACTTTACAAATGACATCGTATAAGGCATAATAAAAGAAGTTGGACTCTTACAAACAAATTCACATTTTTTAGTTGTGTATGGTATAATCTCGCTATTAAAATACACTAATAAACTCACGTTGTCTTTCATTATTTATACAAGAAATTTGTTGTTTTACCACTCTAAATTAAAAATGTTTGAGACCTTGAAGTTAAAGAAAAAAAAGGTGAAAGAATGAAAAACACAATTCCAAAAGGAGAGAAAAAATGCCTATCTCATATGAATTTGATTATCTCTTTATATAAGAAGATAAAAAGAATATATTTATAGATTTTTGGCTACAAAACAGTCAATTTTTGCTACAAATAATACTAAATTATTATAATTTCGCATACAACAAGATACTAAAACTATTAAATCAGCCTAATAAAAAAAGCTTTCACTTTTTGCAAACTACTGAAAACATGATATCACCTGTACAAAATTATCTTTTTTAAAAAAAAATTCTTTTAACTTTTTTCAACCAATGAGGTAACTTTTTTATTTAAAAAAAAAATCAAAATTCATCTCACCGTTAGCGAGAAAATTTTTTATAATTTTTTAAAAATTCATCTCGCTATATGCGAGATATATTAATTTCAAATTAATTTTTTTTTGAAAAATCTTCGCGTTAGCGAGAAAGCTGGGATCATTATATTACACCAAAATGCATCACTTTCCAATCCCATTTGTAGACATAACTCCAAAAATTAATCCATATACAAAATTTTTAATCTCATGTAAATAAATTAATTATAAAAATATCTCATTTACATTATAAATAAAATAAGACATAAATTTTAAATAAATAAAATAGGATACATGAGAATTGACGTGTCTGCCATATAAGCAAGATATATTTATAATTAATTTGTTTATATCGTAAACAAGATATATGTATTTGTAAACATAAAAATATAAATTTTTAAAATAATAAGAGAGCATTAATAATTTAATTTGGATCGATTTAAAAAAGTAAAAATCAATATATTTTGTTACTATTTAGATCGATTTTAATTAATTTATATCTCATCTAAATTTTAAATTAATAATTCCTCGTACTATTGAATTTTTAAAATGGGCAATTTCAAAGATGGAAGAGAATAATGTATTGGTTTCTAAAAAAATAATATGTTGGTTTGAATGGACGATCTTAAATCACTAGTTTTAGATTAGTAAGAAGAGAAAAAATATTTATTAGTTTACGATTTATTTTTGAATTAGGTCTAATTTAATAGCTAGTGATTTTTTTTTTACGTAAATTGTATTTGAAACTAGCACATAATTTTTTTAGAAACTAACACGTTTTAATTAGTATAAAAGGTACATAAAAAATTTTGTATTTAAGTTAACAATTTTGTTATATATAGATAAATTTAATAATGTTTGTTTGTATTAATTTTATTTAAATTAGATGACTAAAATTTAAATTATAAATTTTTAAAATAAAAATGAATCGTTAGAGAAGAGAGTTTGTAATGTAGAGACTCTTGAATTTTTAATAAAATAATGTACCATTTTAAATCCTCATTAGTGGAATGGGAAAAGATAAATGAAAATGAAAAACCAATAAATGAGAGATTTAAATAAGTAATGGGAGAAGAGACTAAATTAAAGAGAATTGGAAGTTAAATTGACGTATTTCTTTTGGATCCGCCACAAATTTAAAAATAAATTTAAATAGATAGTTTTGAACAACGAAGATGTTAATTGTAGTTAGGAAGTTATTAACCTATTAAATAAATTCATTATAAACAAACGTTAATAGTAGTGAGTTATTAATTTAAATTTTAAATTTTGAATGAGATATAAATTAATTAAAATTGATTTAAATAGTGACAAAAGTATATCAATTTTTATTTTTTAAATTGGTCCAAATCAAATTATTAATATTTTTTATTATTTTAAAAATTATATTTTTATAAATATAAAAATTATATACTTACAAACACCCATAGTCCCATATCTCGTTTTACAGTGTAAACAAATTAATTATAAATATAACTTATTTGCACCATAAATGAGATATGTTGAGTTCGTTACTTCTACGTATTATAGGTGCACATGTTTTGTTTGCTTAATATTTATGTTTTATTTCATTTATACTGTAAACGAGCTATATTCATAATTAATTCGTTTACATGGTAAATGAAATAGGTAATAGGACATAAAAACGTAAATTGTGTCTAAATTACCTATACCAATAAATAGGAGTGTACATGGGTCGGGTGAAACCGGATTTGTCCCAATCCAAACCCAACCCTAAATATATATACCAGGCTTAATTTTTAGACTCTAACCCGATCCTAGACTCAATAAAACTTATACACACTTGGGTCACAATTATATCGGGTGAAAACCAGGCCTTTAATAACAAAAAGGAGATAAAAACTTACTTATTAATTAAGGATAAGTACTATTTTGGTCTCTAAAATTTACGGTCAAAATCAAAATCGTCCCTAACCTTATTTTCAATTTAAAATCGTCCCCAACATTTTATTTGATATTAAAATCGTCCTTTCTAATTTTTTCGAATAGAAATGCCTTTCGTTTGTTACTGGTAGTTATGACAATAAAAAAAACATTATAAATAAATAATGAACTAACAAAAGGTAAAGTGATGCGACCTCCGCCATAGATTACACCATCGTGAATCACCTAGAGAGAGAATTCCATGGCTTACCAAACCTCAACCTCTTCTCGAAGCTAATTTTTCGCGCACAGCATGGTGCTACTTTGCGCCCATGATAAGAGGCCAATTTTGCAAACTTCAGGAACAAAGGAGAACTATGGTCATAAATTATGGGGCTGTATTTATTTTGAGGTTTGTTGTTTTTTTTTTTTTCAATTGAGTTGTTTGTGTGGTGGATTAAAGGGTGACAATAGTGGGTTTGTGTAGGTTCAACAACCGGTGCAATTTCTTTTGTTGGGCAGGCCTAGAGGCAGAAGCGAAACATTCAGTAATTGTAAGAATGAGGACAAAGGTTTCATCTCTAAATCAAGAACCAAAGTTATAAAGTGGAAATTGAAGGTCGTTGCTATGTTAGAATTTATTGGGTGGGTTGGATTTGTTTATTTGCTATTGCAGAATTTTTCTAAAGTAAGAGAACCATGTGTAATTCCATTGAAGCTTGACTGAACAATGTGTTGGAGTCTGGATAAAGTATGCTGTTTTGGTTTAGAGTTTATTGTGGATTTTGTTATTTTGAGTGTGTGCTTAGAATTAGATGGGTGAATTGGTTTAGGATTTGTTGTTTAGATACGTTCCCTATTTCAGTTAAACTAAATTCTATTTCAGGTATGTATGAATGACAATTATGTAATAATGGTTGGTTTTTGAAATGAGATCAAAATTTTAGTTTGGCAATTATATGGGTTCCATTATTTTGTTTTGCATAATTTTTCTGTTATAAGTATGTTGATAAGTGAACAATTCCATAAAAAAATCATAAATAACAAACTAAGTAACATCAACATAGTAAATATAAGAATAACATACCAAGTGAACATAGTTTTTCACAACCAACTAAATCCCAATAGGGTTAATGGTCCAAGCCAATAGGGCAGAACAACATTGAGTAACTTATAACCAAAATATCACCAACATGCAAATAGTCCAGAATAAAATAAAGCTAACAACACCTACATGACATTAGTAAAATTTAATACTAACTTAACCCAAAATAAGACCACAAGCATTTTATCTAAATATCAAAATATGCCCTTATTTTTCAAATTTCCTAAAGTAATTCCCATTTTCTTAGAGTCAAATTTTCCATCAACCTCAATTTCTGTGGAGAAACATGAGGTGCTTTAGAATTCCTCATAGAGAATCATCCAACTGGTTGGCTTGAACTCTGTTTCACTGCATGTTTATGTTGGTTTGGTGGTTGTGTTGAGGATGTGGTAGGGGTTGGCTGAGATGCTGGAAGGGATGTGGTGTTTGACTGTGATGATGAAGGAGCCATTTTCTTGGGTTGTGAGGATGAAGAAGATGCTGACTTATTCGGCTATGATGTTGACTTTTTGGGCTGTGGTACTTTTTGAGCTGAAGAGTTGGGCTTAATTGTTCCTTTGGGCCTTTTGGGCTGTGATGCAGAGTTAGACTTGGCTGAAGAGTTAGGCTGTATTGCTGAAAAAATTTTCTCTTGACTCCAATTTTAGTAGTAGGCTGTGAATGTGTATTTTTCCTTGACAAGTGGGTGTGACTGCTCTGTTTTTCGTCCCTAGTAGCTATTCTTCTCTTTTTCATTGGTTGGTGACTAGGCCTTCTATAAGGTGGTGGTATAACATCACTATAATCTGTCCTCTCCCAGAGATCATGTCCATTCAATGGGTGTATGACTAACTTTTAGCACTTTAAGTATGCTTCTTTCTTGTAGCAGTCGGCCACAAAAGCTTCCAAGTCAAGTCTCTTGAACTTGATGCAACTCTGCCACCTATTACATGAACACTCATGAGTACTTATGTCCAC
This sequence comes from Arachis duranensis, assembly GCF_000817695.3. Taxonomy (NCBI): domain Eukaryota; kingdom Viridiplantae; phylum Streptophyta; class Magnoliopsida; order Fabales; family Fabaceae; genus Arachis; species Arachis duranensis. Next base: position 99,087,552 of record NC_029776.3, read on the forward strand.
AACAAACTTTTCTAAATCATTAACCTCATATTTTTTAGCTACATACCAATATGGCCGCCACTCTCCAGCTAACCTGGACCTTCTCTCTAATCTCAATCTAATCCTAGGTAAGATAGTCCCTGAATAGTTCTGAACCAGCTCTCTATTTTGTGCCCACCTAGTCATTAACTTAACTCTAATCTCCTCCAACATTGTAATTATAGGTTTCTCTCTAGTATCTATTATAGCAGAATTAAAACTCTCAGACATGTTAACTAGTGTATTTACTTTAGAATGAAAGGTGAACCTAGATCTAGACTAATATCTAGGTGCAATAGTAGTTAAGTGGTGAAAAACTTCCTGATTCACAACTTTGAGGTTTGCCATATACTTCTTCCATTCTTTTCAGTGAGTCGCCTTAACATACTTTTTCACATCATTTGTTTCAAATGCAAACATGGAAACTTTTTCCTGAAGTTGCTATATAAGTGTCTCACACAGAATTGATTGTCAACACTTGGTATCACATCCTGAAATGCTCTCAATAAACCCTACACATAGGTGATATTTTAGATGATATGGTTAGTCATAAATTACATTTTAATTCATAATGTATTATACTTAACAATATAAATGCACATATGCTATTAATGAACTAGACTTACTTTTTGTTGGTCAAACATGAATGTGGATCTTTCCATCTTCTCAATTCCAATATCAGATACAAGATGATTCAAGAACCAAGTCCATGAATCTTTGGTCTCGGCCTCTACAACCACATATGCAGTTGATAGCATTTGGTCATTTGGGTCCCTTCCTATTGCAATAAGCACTTGTATATGGACAAAGGAGCCTGGATTTGCCCTCAAAAGCTCATGACTATAGTCATATATCCTCTTATATTGCTCTCTGAATATTCTCTGAATTTCATCCAATGCAATCTGCTTTGTCCTAGAAGCCATTGATTTAGTGACAGTCAAATTCCACTTTTTCTGAGCCTTGGAAATTAACTCCTTTATCTTCAATTTGGAATTTGTTTTAACCTCCTTAAATGCCTTGCCAAGCTATTTGGAGTGTAAAATTCCCACTCTGTGTGCTTGTGTACATGAGTGCTTTAAATTTATGCTTCTAAGTTGCCAAGTATCCTCTTCTCCTATTTTGGCAGCATATAGTCAAAAAGGACAGTCATAAGAACGAACTGTCCTTACCCTCTTAAGATCACACTTTCTGAATGTAATGGCTCTTGCGGTCTGCACACCATATGTAGTGACAATTTTCTTGAATTCCTCTCGAGATGCATACAATGTCCCAACTTACCACTTGTATTGCTTCATGTCTGTTTGTGCCCTGTGAACTGGATACCTCACTCCCTCATAGTCTGAGTCTGACCCCTCATTTCCACCATCCTCATCAGCCCCAACTCCAACCTTATGGTCTAATTCTAATTTATCACCATCTGCTCCTTCATCATCTTCAAAATCCTCAGTTGTTACACCTTTCTTCTTCGCTGCCCTATATTTATCAATCATGACATTCACATCCTCAAACCCACAAATATCAGGATCAAGCTCATCTTCAATGTCGGTGAAGTTCAAATCATCTGCACTGTGATCTTCCTCTTCAGATGGTTTATACTCTGAATTAAAACTATCACTATCACATCCACTAACATTAGCAAACTCAGCTTTGTGATGCTCATCCTTATCACTATCGCTAAACTCTGCCCCAGTAACATCAGCACTTGGTTCAATTTACTTTTGCCTCGCCTCATTTAGGTCTATCGACTATATCAACTACATTGTTACCTTTCTGATACAGCTGCTGACCATCCTCAGCCTGTTCTCCAGCATACACCACCACCTCTTGTCCCTCACCTTTATCACCAACCCCTTGATCCCCCTAACATTAATGTAGCCAGCATTAGGAAACACATCCTCCTCCTCAACCTTGTGCACAACAAACAACTCTACATGTTCTCTTAATTCAGCTATTTTATACATGGCAATTGAATCTGCATCACCTTGAAATAACTTTAGATTATCCTCCATGTCTTCATGTATAGGATCCTTAAACCACAATGCTGAGATATTCTCCTCAAGGTAACCAAACTGTTTTAACTCTGCGAAGCTTCAAGAATATCTTCTATAACTGTTGTTTATCCTCCCATATACTGTAATGGCCTTTTATCATGACTAAACCATCCTCCATAATAGAGTTTCAGTTTAAAATATTCCATCCTCTTCTCCAACACCCTATCAGTAAACAACTATCAGAATATTACTAAATTAGAAGAGGAAAAAATACATAGACATATCTATTTTACTGAGATATTAATCCCTAGTATCACTACAAACATATTTGGTCTCCATTCAATCATCAACAAAAACCGCAACCTAAACCCTCAAATCCGAAACTAACTACTAGGAGGAGAGATACCATAGTTAATGAAAGGAGAGAAATCATACCTACCCTAACTCTGCAATTACTGTCTCACTAACTATTCAAGACCCTTCCTTCAAACAAATGTAACTCGCCTGCTTTCTTCTCTCTAAGAACAACCTCCATCGTTTTTTATTCTGGGTTAGGGCATGAAGCACTCATATTGGTTTCTAAAATGTTGTGGTTAATGTTTTAAGGGTTTAGAGACAAATGAACATATGAAGTGTTTCGCACGAAACCAAAAAAACAAAAAGGTATGTTCGTCATTTAAAAAAAATATTTTATTAGAAAGGATGATTTTAATACCAAATGAATTGTTGGGGACAATTTTAAGTCGAAAATAAGGTTAGGAACGATTTTGGTAATGGTATTTTGGTGTTTTGATTCTTAATATCTCCTCGTCCCATTCTTCTTTATCTAAACAAATAAAATCAAAGAAAAATCAGATCCTGTTCAGCAATACTGACTAACAAATTAAAAGTTCAGCCCATTAAACAGCATAATAAATAGAACAATAAAAAAAAACCTTATAATAACAATAATCAGAAAAATCAACAATAACGACATCAACTAAATTAAGAACGAATAAAAAAACAAGTAATAATCAGAACAAATATTGAATTTACTGGTAATCAAAATAAGAATCAAAACACCAAAATACCACCACTAATTAATTTTTTCAGAAAAAAAGAAAATACCATCACAGGTACTAAAAAGCCAGAACAATAATCAAAATACTAATTAGAACAATAATCAAAACCCTCTAATCAAAAGTTTCAATAATTAACAATAATTATTTTTTAAATAAAAAGGAAAAAATCAGTTTACCTAAGCTTGAGAACAGAAAAAGGGAAAGTTGAGCACAACTGGTGGCTAACTAAGCTTCGCTGGGGCTTCTAGTTGTGACGAGGCTAACCTTTGCGAGGACTGATGGTGGAAGAGAAGAAAACGACGGCCGGGGGGCAACAACATTGGGAAAATAGAACAGAGAAGTGCCATCGCACTTTGTGGCCACTAATGATGTCGTTGTCACTGAGGTTGCTGTCACCAAGAAACAGTGCATCACTGTGGCCGTGAAGGTGACAGAAGCATTGAAACAGAGGAGCACTGAGAAGTAGTCAAAAGAGGAGCTTTTTGGCGCGGGCCAAGGTGACTCTGAGGCTTGTGAGTGGTGATGGTGGCAGGTGGTCTTTGGTGAGAGATGGAGAGAGTGCTGAGAGAGAAAAGGTTCCGCCCTTCGTGAGGTACTGAGGGTGCTATGCATGCTGAGAGAAGAAGGGGTTTAGGGTTGTGCCTGCGTGCCCTAGGCCTGTAGCCAAGTATACTTTTATTGGAGTAGTATGCATCCTCACTACAAGAAACCATGCTATGGCCCAGACCCTGTTGGCAACACAAGAAAAGCGCTTAGTACTATTAGATTTATTGGCGGATTTAGCATTAGTTATTACTTATTAGCAATGGGTTTACTATTACATTTACTGACAGATAAGGCAATAAATTTGTTCAGTAAAAACGTTAATGTCGTATTAGATTTTTCGTTGGTAATATTTGGAGGGAATAAGAAAAGAAAATTTGGTAGATTTTGTACCATCTGATTTACCGTTGAATAAATTTGTCAGCAAATCTTATGAATAAAACGCTACATTTTGTCGCGCACGATGAAATTATTGGCGGACTAATCCACCAATAAATCTGACGGTAAAATTGACCCTAAATTGAAATCACGCGCCCTCTTCCCCTTATTTTGCAAGACAACTCTCTCTATAACATCGGCACACTCTCTCTCTCTCTCTCTCTCTCCTCCATCTCCCTCCCACAAACCGCCTCCGGCACCCTTCTGCCATCGCTGGCCACCACCACCAGCCTCTGAAGACCGCGTGTACTAGTCACTGCCACCACCAACTTGCATCACGTGAAACGCTTTTGTGTCGCCATTGATTTTTTTTCAGTCGCTATCACTGTTTGCCAAAGCTGCCTCCCTCCTTCGTTTGGGTAGGTTGTTGTCCTCCCTCTTTATATTTTATCCTATTTTACATTTGCATTTTTAATTGAAATTCTAAATGCAGTCTTCCAAGTTGGTCACGTCACTGCCACTGCATCGTACATGTTGAGTCCATCATGTCAGAGAAGTTTTTTTTTGCACCGTCACTATCTCTAGAAAATTCACTGACTAAGAAATTTAGATTAGTTAAACTTTAAACCTTAGTTTATGTAATTTTAATTTGCTATGTGTTAGAAAATATGCAATTAGGATCACAAAATATCAATTATGATTGATGTTATGAATATGATGAAAGTAAATAGACATTTAGGGTTATTAATTTTTTATTTTTAATTGCTTTATTAATTTTTTAAGTTAGATTTTTTTAAGTTTTGATTATTAGTTTTAAAATTTTATTAACTTTACTTCTATTTTAGGATTTTTTTTAAAGTCGTGTAGCTTTAATCGTGAGTTGTTCGTGCACTACTCATGTTGGTTTTCTATTTCTAAACGTGCTATGTTATTTATGTTTTATGTTGGACTTACTTTTTTTAGGATAGAGTTTTAGGACGGAAGTAGGAGAAGGTTGCGTAGTGACGCCTTCTCGAAACCCTTATTTGTTGGAAAATTGTGGAGTAATAAGGAGTTGCACACTAGAAATGCTAAAATTTGATATTTTATTGAATGCGTATTTGTTTTAATTTATGCATGCAGTTGTTTCTTCTATGTAAAAGTGATAAATTTATTTGGTGAATGTCTCTAAATTAAGTAGAAGTTCTGCCGAATTTTCATTTAAATTGTTTGAAACACGTTCGGTTTGTGAGAAAATGATAATTGGATTTGGTGAAAAATTTTAATTAAAGAAGAAATTCTGTTGAATTTTCTAAAAATTTTAATAAGTTTTATGGTTGGTTGAATTCTAGAGTGTTTGTGGTAAAATAATTCCAAATCAACATTTGTGGATGTATGATATGGATAATGGTGGACGGGAGGAGGGGGTTAAAACCCGAGTTCTTTGAAGGGGTTGACAAGTTTGTTACATATGTCTTTAACATAGAACTGTTTAGGTCTTAAAAGGTTTCTAGGTATTCGTGCTTTAAGTGTCGACTAACTAAGTGGTTAGGACCTTCGGAGATAACACTTCATATCTACCGTAATGGGTTCAAGGATGGATATTGAGTGCGGACAAAACACAGAAAAGTAGATAAGTAGAAAATCAACTGATTTGGTTCGAATTTCAATAAGTCTGAAGATCGATCAATGAGAGATCGAGTGATTAGAGAATTAAATATGTAAGAAATGAATTGTTGAAACGTGACTATCACTCCCTATCATGGGTGCAATAGCAACAGAAAGAAGGAGGAAGAATTGCATTTAGAGTTTATAATTGAGAACAAAAACTGAATTTGGAAATTTTGAAATGTATGCCACACCGGCTAACCGTTATAATATTTTAGGTGGCAGCAACAGTGCCAGATTAGCTCTCCGCTTGCTGACTCACATTGGAAATGAGCTCAAAGACCTGTATAGAGCCAGGCATTCAATCTAAATGATCTAATTAGTGCAATTGAAAACTAAGGAGTAATATTGATGCACAGGCCAAATCTCACGGACACTTTTAGGAATTTAGTCACAAAATTTTCATTCTCACCTAACTTCACTCTTTATCATAACAGTGTCCATTTTTTTAATGTAACTAATGGAGTAATATCCAAAATTTGGTACTTAATAATTTATGCTTCGTCCAAATTAATACCAAAGAAAAGAAATTGACAAATTGTTTCATGATCTTTTAGAATGTTAAACAAATTGCTCCCAAAGCTTTCCCCAATACGTAAGATGCCATTTCGTTTAGCGCAAGAAGCCTTCACCATTCAAAAGGTTACCCAGTCTTTCTGAAACCGCAGCCAAGGTTTCATGGCTCTTACAAAATGCAAATCTTATATATCTCTTCTGGTAGGAACAACTTCCTTCAGAAATTCCATTAGATGATAAGTTTGCGTGAAAAAATCCTTGTCCTGGTACAGCCACCACCCCTGCTTCTAGTATTAGTTTCTTAACAAATTCTACCTGTGAAAAAGAAAAATAATGCAATAACTGTTCGAAGAATTGCACAAAAACCCAATTCAAAAGGACTATGTACTAATTTGGGAGCAGTTATTTTGCTTGCATATAAATAATACATAATGATTAAGGAAATATCTTTTCAAGTCCTCTAAAATGTTTGGGAAAATTTTTTGGTAAAAGGTGGAATCAACATAAAAACATCTTTATGAGAAGCCTATTTTGGGCCTATTTAGAAAACTTCAAAAGTAACTTTTTGAGTTTTTGACTTATAAAAAGTAGTAGTATTAATGTTTGGTACAATTTTCAAAATTAAATTGCAGTTTTCTAAGAAACTATTTAGGAGTTTATAAAAAAGTAAAAAAAAAAATGACTTCTCTCATAATACTACTACTTTTTATCACATTTTCATAAAATAAACACTTTTAGAACTAAAAATCTAAACACAAAATAACTTATTTATAAACTACTTTTAATATATTCATTTATTGTTTAAGCTATTTTTTCAAAAAAAAAACTTAATTAAGTTGTTTACCAAACTGGGCCTTAGTTGCATATAATCATGTTTTTTTGGTTTTTACTTCATATTTTCACCGTTTTCTTCACAAGAACATTGAAAACAAAAAACACTAAAAATGAAAACAAAAACTAGAGATGCAAACCAAATACAGAAAATTTTAATCTTTTAGAAAAAAGATCTATTTTATTATAACATAAGATATGTTTGATCATATGAAAAGAACTTTTAACATTACATCCAAACATAAAACAACTTTTACTTTTTCAAAAAATCTTTCAAAAACATCTTGAAGAAACTCATCCAAATGAACCCCATGATTCTATGACAATTAAAATAGCTCTAAACTAGTAGCTAGAAAAGTTTAATGAGTTGACATACATCAGATAGGAGGCAATCTTCTGGAAGCTCCGCAAACAAGAAGATGGAACCTTGAGGTATAAACTGTATCTTGAAACCTACTCCAGCAAGCAACTTGACAATAAAGTCTCGTTTTGATTGATAATCCTGAGTATATAGATAGAAATATAAGAAGCATGGGAAAAATAGTTTTACATTTCCTCAAAGTGCTTCTGATGTCTTACACTTTTCAATGTTTGAAAGTATTCTGGGGGACTTCTCAAAGCAGTCAATGCAGCTTCCTGAAATGGCGCTGGTGCCGAGTCCGTAACTTTGATATGAATATTTCTGATAGCAGATGCAAGGAAAGCAGGTCCAATTGCCCATCCAACCCTCCAGCCTGATGTATGACAGACCAATAGTCAGTGAATGTAATTCATTCAAAATGATGCAGGAACCGAAAAAAAAAATTGCAGGCTTCGTGGTTTTATGAAGCTTTGATTTGTTACCTGTAACACTAAATGTTTTAGACAAAGACGATGTTATAACAGTCCGCTCTTGCATTCCTGGAAATGTGGCAAGGGATATATGTTTCACGGTGTCGTATGTTATATGCTCATATACCTGCAGAAAGCATGATAAATGACGCAAGGAATTCCATTATGTACATATATTCAACTCTTGCAGAGTTAAAACTCCAAGCAAATTCTTGAGAAAACTTTCAACTCTCCCAAGAGAGACTTGCTAAAAGACTCGTAACAAGTCCTCTCTCCTTTATAATTAGTGGTATCTTAACCATGTAAAGAGAGAGATAAGCATCAATTTGGTCCCTGAGTTTTCACTCAATAATTAGTTTGGTCTCTAAATTTAATAACAATGGATCAAATTGGTCATTTCATCACCAATTTGGTAAATAGGTTACTTACGTATGCAGTTAACTGCTACTGTGGCAGCCTAATAGTTAGCTAACATTGCACTAAAGGTGAGACTTAATTTGGTCTCTTAAGGGACTAAATTTTATAGATTCGAATGACTCAATTTAGTCAATTGAGGGATCAAATTGAGCCTACACCTTTAGCGTAGTGGAGCTAGCCATTATGCTGTCACATATCAATTTATTGCACACATAAGTATTTTGTTAACTAGACTAGTAACCAAGGGACGAACTTGATTTATGGTTATAAATCTCACGAACCAAAGGGAGCATATTTAAAATCCAAAGACTAAACAAATTATCACATGAAATCTTAGGAAACAAATTGAGCCTTATATCAAAGAGAGTTGATGAGTAATTCTTCCAATGAATATTGCTTTGTAATCCAGTTATAGCACAAGCTTTCTCCACACATGCCGAAATCACCTAAGATAAAAGCCTAACATCTCTTCCATAAAAGGCCACCTCCAACTTACCCTTTAACAAATGTGTTCCTAATGCTATATTGCCTAGTGTAAGCACTTATCCACCACCACATCTTTAACTCTACATTATTAATTTTAATTTTAGTGTTCCCTTTAACTACTCAACATCCGATTCTACATTCTTATAGTTGTGCAATAAAATTTCCGTCAAGTTCGAAGGATCCTTTTTTGTTGTTAATCGCAAAGAACACATAAAATGCTTCTCCATTTCATTCACTTATCTTGGATCCTATGGTTTGCATCTCGCCTTTATTCATCCATCATCTTGGGTAGTAGATCCAACATACATTAATATGAAGCATGAATATCGATTCCAATTCATGACATAAATTAATGTTATTCATCATCTTGGCTGCAGCACGCTCTAGCAATAGTCTCAAGTTCTTCTTTTGTGAAAACTTTGCCAGTTGGATTGTGAGGACTGTTTGAAATTTATGTCAGCATTTTTGTAATCCATAATGTGTAATCCATAATGCGAGACTAAGCATCTTTCAGGCATTTATATTCAAAACTAGTTATAAAAAATAAAATAAACAAATGAAAAAAAGGACAAAAAGAATTTAGTGAGTAATTGCTATTACTTTCATCGACTTCATATTGAGAAGTTCTGTGAATGTAAAAAATGAATCATAAACTTAAGCATGTGTAACTATTGCAATTCCCCTCACAAAAGTTGAGCAAATGAGAAGCAAAATCTTCGGTGAAAGATTTTTATGGAACACGTAACAGCAGAATGCACAGGAAACATGATCTGAAACACATGAATTCTTGTAACTAAAGTTTCTACAGTATCAGGGTAACAAGAAAACACTGATATTGCATCTCTGCTTGATCTTTAAGTAAAACAATTTGAAAAGAAAAGAAAAAAGATTTTCGTAATCACTATTCAGATGGTTGTCGCTAGGTACAAACAGCAACACGATCAGAACAAATTCTATGTATGAAATTGAGGGAAACTCATGCATTTGGGTGATTTTTAACCTGTTCAGTACTATGGCTTTAGTTCTCTCCGTTAGTGATCTCAGCAATTTGCTTGGATCCAGAGTCCACTGAGGTGGGTCAAGCGGCACATGTATCTGTCATGTTGGTTAATTAAGCTAATAAAAACAAGCTGCACTAGTGAAAAGATCATTTCACATCAATAACAGACACACAAAATATTGAGGGCCACTAGCTTAGTTTAGATTATCTGCAACAACGTTTTCCATGCGACAATACATAAATTAAATTGTGTAGCAAAATGAGGATTTTTTCCTGGTGAAGTGTTATATATAAAAAGAACACACATATGTAGATGACAGTGGTAATCTTTGCTCCTAGTAAAGCTTGCGATAAACTGAGGTACTAAACCTATTAAGACATCTTAGTCCACAAAATTGGATATGAATATTGGTAATAAGTAGCTTACTGGGACTCCCCCAGCCATGGTAATACATCCTTCATATGTTTCATACGAAGGGTCAAACAGTATGACTTCATCACCAGCATCAATTGCTGTGAGAAACAGAACAGAAGATGATTATTACATAGCACAAGAAAGGAATATATAGAATATCTCATCCAAAACACAAAACATTGAAATTGTTATAAGATATAATCAATTCTGCCTTGGTGTTCTAACATCAAATTTTCAGTATAACTTTATATTAAGCAGTTGTAGCAAATAAGATAAAAATCAATTACCTGTCGGTGTTCTAATATCAAACTTTAGTTAGTTATTTATTTTGGTTTCCTACAGTATCTCCCCACCCATCAGGTGCTACATACACAATACAGATTCAAAGCAGATGAGTGACATTTACTCAAGTGGATGAGTGAGCTCGCCCTCAACCAATGCAAGTTGGTTTAAAACTTTAATGTATTAAATTGCATTCTAGTAATTATTCCCTTATCGCGATGCTTGCCAAGAACTACTAATCGAAAAAAGTATCTGATAGCAAAATTTGAACAGAAGCAAAGACATTAAAGTAAGCAACTAAAAAGAAGGAGTATGTTTCTCTTTAGTAGTAACATACAAAATTCATCAGGACATACTTGCAAAAATTGCTGCTGCAAATGCCTCAGTTTGACCACAGCAAATAGCAACGTCCGTTAAGGGGTTGATGTCCAAGCCATGAATTTCCTTCACCATCTGGCTCAGGTGATCACATATGCCTTGCACGTGCCTCAAATTACAAACAAGTACACTATCAATTTATTGTAAAAGTAGCACTTAGCTGAAACAAGGTCAAAAGGTTTTGATACTTTCTATTGACTCTTCTATTTACTCGAAATGACGTACTTATCATTATGGATAGGGTTAATTTGGTTGAAGCTCCAGCATGTAACAAACATTGTATGGTAAGGGTTAGAAAGTTGACCTGTACTGGTTGAAGTCAGAATTGATTGCGGAAACGGCAGCGTTTTTTATGTGGAGAGGGGCAGGGAAGTCCGGGAAGCCCTCAGCGAGATTGATGGCATTGCAGCACTGTGCAAGATGGGAGAGTTCTTGAATGGGTGACGTTGTGAGCTTCTTTGCCGCACGCGACAACTTCGCTTCCATCGTTTTCTCAATTTCTTCCTCGTTTTTCTCATCTTGTAGCTTTGAGCTTTCTTATTTATTCCGGACGGATTACCAAATCAGTGTCTCAGCCAAATTGTATACTATACTCTAGTCTATCCCTTTTTTAGTTAATAGTCAAATTAATTTTGAAAGATAAATTTTTTTTAATTAAATTAATTTTTTAAAAATTATAAATTAATTATATTTATTTTTTCGTATTATGTCGTTAAAATTTTTTGTTAACGATTGATAATGTAAAATGTTAATTGACGTATACATAATATCTGACATATTTGATGTTAATAAGATATATTTATAAACATTTATGAATTTAATTATTTTTTAATTATTTAAATTTTAATTCC
>NC_029776.3:99099868-99112064 GCF_000817695.3 Arachis duranensis
AATTATTTATGTGTATATAGCATTTTTATTTTTTATTTTAGTTTGACCATGATGATCATTAATTTCAGTCTTACTTAAATTTTATATTTTTATTGATTGTTATTATTATATTTTTTTGGTGTACTTTAATTATTATTTATTTGCATTATAAATTTATGTAATAACTATCACTTGCAAAATTTGAAAAAAAAATATTTTTTTTGTTAGGTGTAGTAAAACTACTTAAATTCCGAAAATCACTATAAGGATTGTCTAAAATGAAGATCTGAATATAGAAAATTGTTTTTGCAATGTAAAAGTGGAGAATAAAATTTTTCAGAAACAACTGCGGGGACCTAAGCAAAAATTCCCGCCTTGTTCCCCGTGATCTTCGAATTAGGTGAACATACATAATTGTCATTAAAATTTTAGAGCTATTGTAGGTATTTTAACAATTTCACCTCTCGTATATATTTTAGTAATTTTATGGTATGTTATTTTATTTTAGTTTTTAAACATAATATAAAATTTTACTTAATTTATAATTTTGGACAATATATATTTGTAAGTTGTTCTAATATTTTTACAATTTTTTTATTTTTTATTTTGTTTTTAAATTTCATTACATAGAGAACAGGATCTTGCAAGAATTTTGAAAAATGCATGAAACAGAGATGAAGGTAAACATTGTTTCATAGTAGAGATTGAAGATGGAAACAAAAAAAAGTCAAAATTCAAGGACAGAGAGTTTGGAGCGGAGGCATTCTCACCCCCGCCCTCACCCTCTTCATAAACATCCGATCCCTACTTTTGATACAAAATTTATGATTACTTTAGTTTTTTTAGATGTCGTCTACTTTTTAAAAAATCAGCCTATACACACCCATCACTCACATACTTTTTAGCTACAATTCATCATAAATAAAAGTTACTAAATATCATCAAATTTATTAACGAATTTACTAAAAAATTTATTGGTATAAATTTCGCCAGTAATTATTTATTGGCGAATTTTTTGTCCATTGCTAATTATTGATGAATTTAGCGGCGAATATAAACTTTTACTTAGCAAAATTCTAGAGTTTGTTATCATCAAATTTTTTTCTCGATAAATATGACGATAATATATTATTTATTGTTAATAATTAAATTAATAGTTACTAGCGAATTTAACCGGCGACAAACTTAATTTTTTTTAAAAAAAATGTTTGAAAATCAATATATAATTTTAAATATTTAAGTTTAATGATTTCTAAACTAAAAACTTAAAATTTTATAATTTTTTATACCCTCAATTATAAAAATTGAACAAATTAAACCAGAAATCGAAAGAGCAATACTAATAACTATTAGAGATTAGACAATATTAATGCTACTACATTACGTAAATAATCAATCATACTAAACTATTTATGATACTTGCAATTTGTAAGACTACCCAAAATTAAATCCTCAAGAATCACAACTCAGTATTTTTGCCAACTCCTCTGAATTTTATTGCAATAATATTATATGATTCCAAATTAATAAAGCTGTCAAACTATAATACAATGAACTAAGGATAAATAATTTATTTAACATTTAAAAAACACAGATTTAGACAACCAATTTAAGATTTGAATCTATAACCCTCCAACTCAGGTCATAATGTTGCATATTAGTGCGTCAAATAAATTTTAAAACAGACAAAATTTAAAACTTTCAACAAAATAATCCACCACATAATTTAAAACTCGGAACAAAACAATCCACCACATAATAAAAAATTTAAAATCACAAGCAATATTATCAGTTCTAAATTATTAACAAGTAAATAATTAATAAAAATAGATAAAATTTCACTCTCTTCGTCTAAGAGCGGCTAAAATGACATTTTTCTCTCTTCTATTTATAAAATATACACTATCCTCTCTTATTTTTGTAATTCTGAGTTGCCGAGTTCAATTTATTTTTACTTGTTTTGAGTTGATTCTGTAATTTAATTTGTTAATAATTTTGATTTGTGATTCTGAGTTGCTAGGTTCAATTTATTTTTGCTTGTTTTGAGTTGATTCTTTGAGTTGATTCTGTAATTTAATTTGTTAATAATTTTGATTTGTGATTCTGAGTTGCTAGGTTCAATTTATTTTTGTTTGTTTTGAGTTGATTTTGTAATTCAATTTGTTAATAATTCTGATTCTGTAATTCTAAGTTGTTGGGTTCAATTTATTTTTGCCTTTTTTGAGTTGATTCTGTGATTCAATTTGTTAATAATTTTGATTGTGTGATTCTGAATTAAGGATTCCCTCTCTTGTTGCAGCAGACAATTGAGGTTAAGGATTCTCTCTCTTGTTGCATCGGGGAATTAGATAGAAGGTTAAGGATTTCCTTTGGTTCAATTCCCAACTGTGGTGTGGACGAGTTAGGTTGAGAATTTCCTTTCTTGTTGCATCACAATCTCTTTGATTGTTAAGGGTAGCCAAGCATACTCTAGCATAGCGCTACCTCCAGTGAGAAAGTGACAAGGCACTAGGGGTGGTAGTGGGACGGGTAGAGCGGATTTTTGCTCTACCTGATCCCGCCCCACCCTCCTTTGACCCTACTACTACCCGTCCCACCCCGCAGGTAGTAAACTGTTCTACCCTAACCCGCCCCCTGCGGGTACCCGTCCCACCTCTACCCGCCCCGATCAAAATTAACTAACATTTTAATTTTTAAATATTCATATATAAATTAAGATAAAAAATTTAAAATTCATATTTAAACTAAAATACAAACTTAAAATTCATACTTCAAATAACTTGAAAGTAAAAAAAGTTAATGTTTGATTACTACAAATTTAACACCGTAATAAAAATATTACATAATTAAATATAAGAGTCTTCAATCTTTATTTTTTATCACTTTCAACATCTTCATCATTATTAAAGGTTTAGAGGTCAAGATTCAAACCTGAAATTCAAAGAGATAACAATTAATAAGGTAATTGGTATTAAGTAAAAAGTTAACATAAATGAATATTAAATAGTTTATCACCTTTACTCCCTAAAGCTGCCCATAACCAACTTTGGCCACACATCAAAGCTTTAATTATCACCTTTTATTAAGTAGTTTATCACCTTTCCTTAGCAAATTTCCACTCCTCATTACTTGGCACAGTTTTATATTGGGATTCCTTTTGCCTCAATCTAGAAAAGACAACTCTATACAACAAAGCAATTTCTAACATCAAATAAGTTGAGTTCCACCTTGTCAGACAATCAAGAACTAATTTCTTAGTAAATGAAATTCCTGTTTTTGCACACCAACTCACAAAAGTTTCACATCAACAATCAACAACTCAAAATCAATAATCCACAACACAAAATCAAATTATCAATCATAAAAAGGATAACAATAATAGACACTCACTCTTTGTGACAAGTACAACAAACTAACTCATCTTTATGCTATCGGAAATTTTTATGACTAACACAATAATATCACACTGTAATCTCTTCTCTAAATACTTAAACCAGCTTGACAAGAACTAACTTTAAAAAAAAAATTTAAGTTTATTCAATGTTAATTCTAATAAAATTCATTGTATAAAATAAGAGTAACAAATTTACAGTCAACCGGTTAATAATTTAACAAGCAAATTTGATACAACAATGCTAAATGTAAGCTGTGACATCACCAATTTTGAAACAAGAGACCAAGGGAAAGGAAAAAGAAAAATAATAAGCACTAAGCAGCTAGAGAGAATAAAGATCAGATTTTGTATTTAAAGAGTTAGTGGACCTCATATCTCATTATAAGCAGCAAGTGAATCACTCATTACTTAAATGAGTTTCATGTGTATACATAGCAAGCATGATGATTTGATGGTGTTAGATTGAAATCAATTATAAATAATCAAGCACAAATCATAATATACAAAAGGATAACATTCATCGACTGACTCTGAATCAGCTCCAAAAGAATACATGACATTATGGATAATCGGCCTTCAATTTTATAACTACCACAAGTATCTTGATTCCTAGAAAATATTAATTAGGAAAGCCATAAACAATACTTAAACAGGAAAGTCATATGATATATATTTAACATAAAAAATGAGAAGTAATAGATAATTTCAGTTTCCAAACATACTTTGATTTAAAAAAATAAAGATACATAAGGCCAACACACATAAATTAGGCCAATTATTATTAGCTAGTAAGAAAACTTACAGTTATTACTCAAATAAATTGCAAAGCTCATACTTTAAAGAAATACATAAATCAACTCATATTAGCAAATGTTAATTTCTTTAAAAAGGAGAGGACCTTGGCAGGGCCAACAAGTTCCTGAGGGCTGAGGACATCATTCTTTATATCGTCATCTAAAAATTTTTCAAGATCAATAATTATTGTACTCAAAGAAGTCCTCCATCAACAATTTACATAATATTAATAAAAAGGCAAATTTAACTGTTTTAACATAAAAAAATAAATTATAAAATCTACTCACAGAAAATAAATCTGGAGAAGGCAAGAAGCAGAGAGCAAGCTAGTAAACTGTAAGTAGTGAGTAAAGGAGGAGTGCTTGTTGCTTACCAGTGAGACGACGACAGAAGAAGGAGGGACCGGAGACTGCAAATCAAAGAGACGAGCGGCGAGGAGAGTGACGACAACTAGAGAAGTGCGAGCGAAGTGAGTACGGTGAGGGAGAGCGGCAAGGTGAGCGACTGCGCGACGACGGCGGTGAGCGACTGAGCAAAGCAAGCAACAGCGGCGGTGAGCCACGGAGGCGGTGAGCAAGGTGGCTGCTGTGTGGGTTTCTGGGATCTGGGTAAGTGAGCTACAAGGCACTCTCCCTCCCAAGACCGGCTTGTGATAAGTCCAGGATGTTCTTCCTGCAGATGCATAACAGAGAGAGAATATCCCGGTTAGCTACCAGATGTGTTGGGTCTGACAGTATAACTGACACGTGAGCTCACAACCAGTATGACAGGCATACATCATGTGCATTTGTTTGTAATTGTTTGTGCGCGCATAATTACTTAGTTTACCTAATTAATAATCTATTTAACTGCTAATTGTGCTACATGTCATAATTGTTCTCTATTTGTGATTGCATTGTATTAATTATTGTTCGTGTTTGACCCATTCAAAGACTTGATACTGAGAATAATAATGATGACTGTTGAAAATGGATGAGACTAGTGGTAATTTAAATCACTCTACACCATAGCAAATTAATCCTGTACGTTTTAGTTAAGATCCTAGGCTAATTCCTATAAAATTTGGAGATCAGGATTGTCTAGAAGGTTCATATTTTCTTATGTAGTCATTATTTGGAATTGTTATCCTATTGGGAACCTTTGAGTTCTCACATGTTGTTGTTATCTTGTTTCTTTTTTTATACAGAACGCAATGCACCTCGGTGAGAGTGCAGACGAAGCGAAGATGATTACTTTTTAGGATTTTATTTTGACACTAGTGTTCTCTCCCTATTTTAAAATTGTATTGTATATTACTTTAATTCCTCTTAAAGGCTTTTTATTGGAAAGATAGGTTTATTATTTTGTATTATCTCTAATTATGTAATTTTATAGCTGGTCTTTCTTCGCCAGTCAAGACTAATAACTATTATGTATATACTTTATTATGTACCTTCTTATTGAACTTCTGATATTTTCGCTTCTGTATACGATGCTCTATTGCTTTAGCATGTCCGTGAGCGTTTGACGGCTGACGATATTCAAGTTTTCTTTACGGGCTCCTAGTTTTAATATTATCCCTTTATAATTATATATGTATATCTAAGTCTAAGTATAGTAATACCTCGTCATCGTTAATTTACGATTTACGTGTAAAGCTCTGTGTGATAGGGTGCGACACAAAGTATTTTTTGACAGCGTGTTGGAAGATCCAAAACTAGCTTCGGGCTTCACTCTTTTTTCGTAAACTTCTGATTCATCATCTTCTTCTTCTTCATGCCCTGCTTCTAACTCATCATAGCTTGACCTCTGAAAATTTGACTACGATTTAGTGCAATCATCTTTGATCTTTGTGCTGGATTTTCTCCAGAATCATCAAGCATCTGAAACAATAAGTTAGACTTTAGAGATGGATTTGATCCTCTTAAATTTGACCGGAAATAATCTAAGCAGGGAAAAAGCCTATCCAATCCCTGAATGCTAAGGAGTATAATATATGCATTGGCGAGAAACTGAAGAGGTGGAGTGAGGTACTCCACACGAACCACCACCAATGAGCAACAAAAATGGATAATGACAAAAGTAGAAGATGGTGAAAAAGAAAAGCAGAAAGAAAGGAAGAAGAAGAAGCATTAGGGTTTATAAATAAGACAAAGACTAAATTGAGGAATTATAATTAACAGTGTAGCAGTGGTCGTGCCACATCAACAGTTCGCTTGCTGGCTCACGCAAAAAATGAGTTGAAGAACTTGTATGTAGTCTAGAACTCAATATGAGATATCAAATTAGTGCAATTGAAAATTGAAGGGTAACTTGTTAGGAGACGCTTTGAGAATTTAATCCTAGCAATAATTGTGCTAAAAATAGGATTGCGGTACTTTTTGTGTCCGTTTGTAAGCATGACCGTTTGAGAGGATTAAATAAAGAAAATTTTGGAGCAATTTGAAACCATTGCAATTTTTTTTCTTTAAAAATAAATAATAAAATTTTTTGCAATCCAATAGAAAAAGATTCTTGATAATGTGATAAAATAATACTTTAATCATCTCTAAATTTTAAATATTTATTAATTATAAGTTTCACTATCTTGATTAAAAATAATAAAAATATTAAAATATAAATTTTGTTAAGTTATGTCTTAAAGACACATTTTAAAAGTACCCAAAAAAATATTTGGCTAAATGTATTTGAAAAATTAACTTTTTATATATTTTCAATGTATTGAATACAATAAAAATTTAAAAGCTTTTTATTATTATAATATTTTTAATATATATTTTTAAGGTACAAATTAACTAAATTCTTTATTATTTTATAAATTTATTCATTTTAAAAGAACTTAATCCCAATTTAATAAGGATACTTAATGAAAAAATTATTGCAAAACAAATTTTGTCCATAGCTATAGGCTTTTTATATTGAGAAGTGCTACACACACAAGTTATTCTGGTTTATAAGTCATACAAGTTGGGCCAAACCTAATAAAAATGACACTCACCCATCCGAGCGTGTTAACACGCACACTATTCAATGGTTTCCATTGCGCGCTTCGCGTTTCTCCTCCTCCTCTTCCTTCTTCTTCTCTTTCTTCTTTGCATTTTTGCTCCTTTTTCTTCGCGTTTTTAATCTTCATCATCATTTTTTATTACTGTCATTGTTGCTACATTTTTTTCCCTCCTTCTCTTTCTATGGATTTTATAATATTATGTATTTTTTCTTCTTTTTTTGAGTTTTCTCTCCCAAAAAGAATTACAAGAATATGAAATAAGAAGATGAGAAGGAGGAAGAGGAAGAGTTTTGAATTATGCAGAACTTATGAGCACACATACACTGAAAATTCTTAAACAATACACCCAAATAAGCACACATACACTGAAAATTCTTAAACAATACATCTAAATATCTTCATGTTACACCCAAATTTACTGCAAATACAGAAAAATGTTTCTTCTAATGCTGCATTTTTTTATCATCTTTTTTTCCTTATTTCTTTCTTTCTTTTAGTTGAACGTATGTAGGTTCATCCTCTTCCAAGTAATTTTGTACCATTATGTGTTTTTTCTTTTTCTTTGTTTGATTTTTTTATTTTTATTCTTGTTAAAAGAGTAAAACAAGAAGAAACTTGAGAAAAAACAAGAAAAAAATATGAATAAGAAAAAAAAAAGATGATGATGATGATGAAAAAGAAGAAGATGCAGCAAAAGATGAGGAGGAGGAGGAGGGAGAAGAAGAGTTTTGAATTATGCAGACCTCAGCACACATGCACCGAAAATTCTTAAATAATTCACCCAAATATCTTCGTATTACACCCAAATACAGAAAAATATTTTCTTTAATACAAAACTTTTACATTACATTCAATTCAAACTATCAACGATGAACAACAATTTTCACAAACAAAAACAACATTATTCACCTACAGAATAATAAACTACTAAAAAAACATTAACTAGAATTGAACCACACCTCAGCCACTTGATTGGATTCAAAATAATCAATTTCATTCTGGTTCAATTGACAATATGAACTTGAATTATTCATTTTCTTCAACAATGAGATAACTGATGATGGAGAAGAAGGAGGAAAAGGAAAGAGGAGAAGAAATTCTAATGAAAAAAGAAGGAGAAAGAAGAGGAGGAGGAGTAGGTGGTGTTGGTGAGAGAGTAAAACAAAAAGGAAAAGATGAATAAGAAAAAAAAAAGAAAAAGAAGATGGTGATGATGATGAAAAAAAAAAGAAGAAGAAGCAGAAGATGAAGAGGAGGAGAAGAGGAAGAGTTTTGAATTATGCAGAATTTATCAGCACAGATACACCGAAAATTATTAAACAATATACACAAATATCTTCGTGTTACATCCAAATTTACTGCAAATACAGAAAAATGTTTCCTCTGATGCTGCATTTTTTTCTTTATTTCTTTCTTTCTTTTAGTTGAACGAATGTAATTTCATCCTCTTCCAAGTAATTTTGTACTATTATGTGTTTCTTCTTCTTCTTTGTTTGACTTTTTTGTTTTTATTCTTGTTAAAAGAGTAAAACAAGAAGAAATTTGAGAAGAAAAAACAAGAAAAAAAGATGAATAAGAAAAAAATGATGATGATGATAACGAAAAAGAAGAAGAAACAACAGAAAATGAGGAGGAGAGAGAAGAGTTTTGAACTATGCAGAATTCATCAGTACACATACACCAAAAATTTTTAAAGAATACACCCAAATTTACTGTAAATACAGAAAAATATTTTCTTCAATGTAGAACTTTTACATTACATTCAATTCAAACCATGAATGATAAAACATTATTCATCTACAGAACCATAAACTACTAACGAAAAATTAACTAGAATCGAACTACATCTTGAATTATTCATTATCTTCAACAACGAGATAAGGAGGAGAAGGAGGAAAAGGAAGGAAGAGAAGAAATTTTAATGAAAAAATAAGGAGGAAGAGAAGGAGGAGGTTGTGTTGGTGACGACGATAACGAAAGAAGAACGTGCAGCAAGAAGAAGAAGAATAAGAATATGCAGTAACGGCACAAAGAAGAACGATTTCGCGCGTTGATTGAAACTGTTAAATTAGGAGGCGCGTGAAATCAACGTGCTAGAAGAGGCGTATCTAACGTGAAATAGAATATATGAACTTATATAACTTATATGGATAAGCGATAAAATGCTTGTATGTGGAGAATAATTGTTTTATATTAATACTCATGCGACTGGAGTATAACAATGGGAGTACAATCATATTGAAATCAAACCAAAATTAAACTTAGAAAAAGCACCTGCTACACACATATTAGCTACTAACCACAACAACAATCAATCGATTAATTCGACCCTATTGCATAAAGATTTAATCCAAAACCACACTAAGATATTTCAATAGATCAATATCCAACATCACAAAGTGTAATTTCCAAATTTAAGCCATAGATTTAATACTAGATATCATATCTTTGTCTGGCATTAATTCCAAATCAAATCTTCTGCATTACACTTCATAGCCTCATATACTTGTACTACACGAACACGGACATATATATAATTTAACAAGATGACAATACTACTAAAGCTTACATGATTTCATAACAAGCAAGAGCCAAACATGGCTTGATCAGAATCTCAATTGGAGTAGTTTTGGTATAGGATAATCCAAGAATACCAGTCATATCAATTGATTCATCAGAAGGTTGTAAAATTTCAAACGAGTGCAAGAACCTAGCCAAAGCAAAGTGAATCATTCGAAGGGCAAATGAGATTCCAGGACAAATCCTTCTACCACTTCCAAATGGCAAAAGCTCGAAATGCTGACCCTTAACATCAATGTCTTTGTGAGTTGTGAGAAACCTCTCTGGCTTGAATTCCAAGGGATCTGACCAAATACTTGGATCACTTTGAATTTTCCAAATATTCGCAATTAATCGAGATCCTTTTTTGACATGAAATCCACCTAAAGTGCAATTCTCTATGAATTCCCGAGGTGCTCCAAGAGTACCTGCTGGATACAATCTTAGTGTCTCCTTCACTATAGCTTGAAGATACACTAATTTGTTTAGATCTGATTCTGTTATTCATTGACTGCAAAAAACACGTTTACCACATTAATTAGAAAAAAAAAATGCTACTATAACTAATTTTCTCAACAAGATCATTCTGAAAAACAAAACACTGGGTTAGTCAAATGGTGTAAAATCGGTAATAGCCAAATTAGTTTACTCGTTTTAAAGTTTAAACTGAATTACACAACTTTGTAGTTATTCTCACATTTTAAATATGTATTATTAACTCCTAGTAAAATTGTACACAACTACTCTATAATAAACTCGTACCATTGTTGTGGCTTTAATTATGGTATCAGCATCAAACCCATGAATCTTCGATTCTCCGAGAATAGAGATCATAACATCCATGAAATCTCGTTCACTGGAAGCTTTTTTCCCGAAATTTATTTTATGCTCCTCCAACCATTCACTCAAAACACTGTCTAATTCCTTAGCAGTTTTTTTCATGGCTCTCTCATGGCCTCCAAAATCCATCCACCTCAACGTAGGAATAGCATCTCCCACAGTAAATAATCCCAAAAGATGCATAAAATCTTTGATTAATTTTAAACACTTTTTCGCCTTTTCCTCGCCGCCAGCCGCCGGCACAGCATCTGCGGTAGCACCACCAAAGTATCTCTTTCCGGCAATCATTCTAAGAACCGTGTTGAAGGTCAGTCGTGAAAACCATTCTTTCATCTCCACTAACACGTAACCGTCATTGTTTTTCTTTCTGGACCAAAGACTATAGAGCTCATTAACAGAGGCTTGAACTTCAGAGACGCGAACATCGCCTAGAAGCTCTATTCGGCGATTCGAGAGAAGCTCTAAGGTTACGATCTTGCGAAGCTCTCGCCAGTATGGACCGTACGGTCCTAAACCAAAAGCGGCGAAGTTGTAGGTAAGGTTCTCCATTGCAATGGTCTTGGGGCGAGACGAAACGGCCATGTCGTTTGTGGTGAAGCACTCTTTGGCGATTTTCCAGTTGCTGACTACTATGGTCTCTGTGGCGCCGATCTTGATGGTGAAAAGGGGTCCGTATTTGTCAGCCATGGCGCCTAAAGTTTTGTGAAGTGGCTGTGAACCCCGCAACAATGGAAGGTGACCCAGTATAGGCCATGCACCAGCTGCCATGGGAGGTTCTTTGAGGTTACCACCATTTTTGAAGGGTCGGAGAAGTATATAGAGTAAGATTATTAGACAAAGAATTCCGGTTATTTCGGTCGTGTTTAGGTAATTTAAGATTGAATCCATTTTTTTTCTCCCTCTCTCTGGATCTGGGTTTGTGTTTGGGGTTGCTAGATATGCCTCTTCTAATTAATATTAATTTAAATAACACTAAATTTTTTAAATTAATATAAAATATTTTTTAAAATTTTTATTTTAAAATAAATTGTAAATCTTTTAATAAAATTTTTGTTAAAAACTTAAATTTTAAATAAATTAAAATCAAAATTAAAATAACAATTTTAAAAATATAATAATATTTTTTAATAATGCTAATATTTTTTAATTTATGCTAGTATTTATGCTACAATTTTTAATATATAATAATCTATTCGAAGAATGAAATTAAATCTTTTTATTTACAACGCTTTAAATGTTTTTGTCTGACTTTTCACGTCTTTTTATATCAAAGACAGATTTATTTCAAAAATTAATAAGATGGGGGGTTCACATTGGGATAATAATTACAAGGGTACAGTATGTAACAGTAATATGGATAAGTTCGAATAAAATATCTTATGGAAGAAAGTAAAGCTCAGAAAAGGTTATTCATTTCTTTTTCGATCGACTTTCCCGCGATCAATAATCGAGTCATCCGACTGTCTTCCAAGAAGAAAAATTCAAATTAAAAGAAAATTATAAGAGTAAATTGAAATTTATTTTTAAGTGAATAATTTGGCTATAATTCAACTCTTAGCAATGATACCAAACTATTATTTCTGAGGCCAAGCTAAGAGTTTGAATGTTTGAGTTTTTTTGTCTGAAGATATATCACGTCATGG
>NC_029776.3:99112106-99169350 GCF_000817695.3 Arachis duranensis
TCTTACAAAAGGTATTTTAATACTTAAATTAGTATTCTGTATTTAATGTGTTATATGTCGAAGATAAAATATCATAGAAACAAATTGAGTAATTTTTTACTATTGTTTTTATTGAAGAGCAGTTATAACAGATTAGGGCGTTACGATATCTAGTCGAATATTTGATTGCGAATTGTATTGTTGGGGTGAATTATAATTCATTAAACTGAATTATAATGTATGATGTCGAATTATTATTTTTGAGTTGGATTATAACAGTGATATCATTAAAAATCGCTATAAAATTGTATATTCAATTAAAAATGAGCAAACTAATTAATTTGGTTATTACTAGGTTTACATCATTTGACTAAGCTAGTTTTTTGTTTTCTAGAACTACCTGGTGAAAAAATTAGTTATAGTAGCATTATGTTTCTAATTGATGTGGTAAACTTTTTTTTGCAGTCAATGTTATTCTCCTTGTTTTTAATTGGATGTTATTAAAGAAAAATGAGTAATTTTTTTTATTAGATAAATTAATCTTATACTTGTGTCTTATTTTGTTTTTAATTTACAAACAGTCTTCTTTAAAAGATTGAATTGGTGTTTAAAAGATTGAATTGGTGTTTAAATAAATGGATGACATTCATAATTCACGAGAAATTGAAATAGATAAACATGACGGTATGGGTGTGCTATGCAGTTAAGTATAGAAATCCATTATGACGTTGTCATTGAATGGATGAAGAGAACGACATCTAGATTAGTTTTAGTTGAGATTTAGGTTATAAGAAAATAAAATGACATGGATTAAGATTTTTAATGGTCTTTGCTGAAATGAAAAGATTGTTTGTGTACTCTATTGATGATGGATTCAAGATCGTAAGTAATAGAAACTACAATAAATAAGGATTTTTAAAATGGTCAAAATTGTTGTTATAAATCGAAAAATTGTTTCTAAAATTTTAGGCAATATTTTGGCAACAATTTTTAAAATGTTGTATATACGGAATAATTTTTTACTTAAGGTAACAACAATAAAAAAAATTATTACCTTTATTACTGTAATAAGCAAGAGTTTTAACAATAATTTTTAAAGAATAATTTTTATTGTTGTCTGTCATTATACAATGGTTGAAAACCGTAATAAGATAAGTAACGATTTTTTGTCGTTGTAGTTTTGTTATTAATTTAGATAACGGTTTAAAAATAATTACTTTTTGTTAATGACTTTAACAACGATATACAAACTGTTGCCTTTTGTAATTTTGTTTATTTTCATAATAATAAATATTAATAAAATTAAAAAATTAACAATAATATTTAAAAGTAATAAAAATAATATCGACAATAACAATAACTTCATAATAATGTTAGAAGATAATAATAATAGCAATAAGGATAATATAACAATAATAATAACTATAGTAAATTATCAACAACTATTACTACTAGTAGTTAAAGGTATACGGTTTATAAGTTATAGTTTAATATAGATTCAGAGTATAGAATAGATTGTTTATATAATTCATAGTGTTAGGATATATATGTTATGATTTAGGGTGGGTGGGTGCATGATCTAAGTGTTTGAGTTTTAATATTTAGGGGTTAGGGTATATAGTTTAGGGTTATTTGACAATAAAATAAAATTAATAATATAAAATAGGGTGGGATATGAACTGAGTATTTGGAATTAATTTATTATTTATAATTTAAGATTTAAGAGTTAATCCTTAAGATATATATTTTATTATTTATAGCTTATAATTTAGTGTTTACATTTTAGGGTTGAGTTTTGGAAGTTTAATTAGAGGTTAATGAAGATGAAAAAGGGTAAATCATTTAGCGTTTAGGGTTAAGGTTATTATAAGGGTTATGGTTTAAGACTTAGTGTCTAGGTCTAAGAATAAAGGTCTAGTATTTAGGGTTTTGGTTTCAGGGGTTAGTGTTGAAGGTAAATGGTGTGGGTTTAAAATTTTGGACATAAAATTTAAGATTAATGAGCATGTGCTATTAGGTTTATGGGTT
Source organism: Arachis duranensis (assembly GCF_000817695.3). NCBI lineage: Eukaryota > Viridiplantae > Streptophyta > Magnoliopsida > Fabales > Fabaceae > Arachis > Arachis duranensis. Next base: position 99,114,114 of record NC_029776.3, read on the forward strand.
AATGTGTAGAGTTGATAGTTTGGGATTTAGCATTTGGGGTTGAGTGATGATGGTTTAAGGTTTAGGGTTTGAGGTTTACGATTTATGGTTTAGGGTTTAAAATTGAAGGCTTTATTGTGCAGTGCCGAGTGATAGGGTTTTAGGGGTTCGAGTGTAGCACTGAAAATTGTGCTTAGGTGTCAAGAAGTACAATAATAAATTGGGGGCCTGTTCTTGCTGTTTAGGGTTTAGGATTTAAAAGTGAAATTACGTTAATACTTCGTATATATTATATGTAAATTAAAGTATGTATTATTTAAATAAAAAATAGTAGTAATAAATTTATCTTTATCATAAGCTAAAGAGCAAGTTACTTAATTAAATTGTTTGGAATCCAAAATTACCAGAATATAACTTTTATACTGTAGACATATTTGCAACATTTACATATCTATAGAAATCGTTATAGGGTGTAGTGGTTTTAAAATTGAATGTAAACCGCTACACTCTGTAGTGGTTTATGTGGGATTGCGTAATAACGGTAGCCTCTCGTGGTTTCTTTATAATCCATGTTCTTAAAAAACCGCTACACCATGTAGTAATTTTTGGTTATCACTCAATCCCACATGAACCGTTACACTTCAAATTTAACACCACTACACCGTGTAACGGTTTTTATAGATATGTAAATGTTGCAAATACATTTGCAGCGTTGAAAATTTATATTCTGGTAATTTTAGATTCCAAACAATTTAATTAAGTAACTTGTCCAAAGATATAAGTATTAATATTCTTATTTAATTATTTTTTGTTGTATTTTATATATAACTATTGGTCAAAGTAATTAAATTCGAAGAAGGGAGTTATTCGAAATTTAATGAGTGAGCTTTTGGAAGGAAGTTTATATCGAAGTCTTGCGTTAAGGGACATCGAGTTAAATTTCGATTAACCTAGCAAGTCGAGAAGTTATTTGAAGAAGTGGATCGAAGGTTAAAGGTTTTTTTCAGCCGTTACATGGTCAAGCAAAAAAGCGAAAACAGTTACTCACGTTTTTACACACGTGGAAGTTACGTTTTAATTCAATCGGTTAAGAAATGGCTATAAATAGAAGAAGGCTTGAAGATACAAGGGTTGGAACTTTGTTTCAGAAATTACTCACACACACTCACATCCCAGCGACTTTCTGAGTCTGCTTCGAGTCAAATTTCTGTAGGGTTCCTTCCACTTGTTTTTATTTTCCATTTACATTTTCTGCAAACTTTACTTTTCTTGCAAATTTATCTTTGAAGCAACACTTAATTTATTTGTTCAAATTTACATTCTCGCATTGTTATTTTCGAATTCAAAGTCCTTTGATCTAATCGAAGACATTTTATTGCTCTATTTAAATTCAATGCAAACTATTTCAAATTCAGTCAAGTTTATTTTCAAAGTCTTTATTTGTGTTTTTTTAGTCTTTTCTTTAAATCTTGTTTAATTTGCGGGTCTTTGATGCACTTTTAGAAAATTGGTACTCGCAAAAGAGGAGTAGGTTTTGCTCCAAAACCATTAGAATCGAACCACCTTCGATTTGCTAAAAATCGATAAAACAAATTGGCACACCCGGTGGAATAGTTTTAAATTTAAGTGTGTCAAATGATTTTGGTGTTGCTTAATGTATGCAATTAAGGAGTGGAAGAATTATTCGCATGGCTGATGAAGTTTTGCATGTGAATAGTGGTTTGTCCGCAAATGATAATGCACCAGTAGTAGTACAACCTTCAGACGGTACTTCACGTTCGGAAGGTGTTATTGTAAGTAAAAGTGTAGTGGTTACAAGTGTACAGGCTGGTAATAATGGGCGTAATATTCGCCCACGTGGTAATTCAATACCAATACTGCCCCAAGTAACTGTTGGTTGGCCTCCTTATGGTCTTCATCCAGGTTATACGCCACCTGTAAGTGGTTTTGGCCCTTCGATCCGATTTGGAAGTGCAAGTGGAATACATAATGTTCAAATTCCACAACCACATTTTGAGTATTCTCGAGATGTTAATATGGGTTCTACATCGAATGCTTCTAATTCAATAGTAGCATTTCGACAATATGTAGAAGAAAGTCATCATGATTTAGTCAATTTATTGACTCAACAAATGACTACAATTCTGAATTCTATGATAGCTAATCATGAGACGAAGTTTGATTGTCTTGCAATGCAAGTCAAGCGAATTGCTCGAATTGTTGATTATGATGAAGGAAAAAGGCAAGACACAAAAGGAAATAATGAGGGATTTGAAAATTTATTTCAAAATAAAAATGATGCTTTTAGAAACAGAGAAAACCCTCAATTAATTCCTCAGGTCAAAAAATAGATGACGCTCTGGCTCGATTACGTGCTAATCAAGTCAGTGAACATTATCAGGTTACAAGAATTGTAGAAGATGTTCTTAATAGAGTTGGATTTAATATAGGGTTCATAAATCGACTCCACTTTGTGTCAGCTTTTTCTCATAATGTTCAAATGGCTGAGGTGCCGACAGGAGTAAAAAATTCCAAAATAATTACAAAGTTTACAGGAGAAGTTGGGGAATCGACTACTGAACATGTTGCTTGATATTTGGTTGAGATTGGAAATCTAGCCAATGATGAAAACTTGAAAATGAAGTTTTTTCCTTCTTCGTTAACGAAGAATGCATTTACTTGGTTTTCGAATCTTAGACCAAATTCCATAACAACATGGGCTCAGTTAGAAACAGCTTTTCATGCCCAATTCTACCGAGGAGAAATGAATGTGGCAGTTATTGATCTAGTGGCTTTGAAACGTGAAGATGGTGAAACCATTGATGATTATATGATTCATTTCAAAAATGCTAGGAGTAGATACTGTGTCTCTCCCTGAAAGTGAAGTGGTAAAAATAGCGGTTATGGGATTAGGATTTTACATGCAACGAAAATTGCTTAATGTTCATATACCTGACTTGGCTCATTTGGTTGAGAGAGGTCGTCAGGTTGAAATTCTGAGGAAAGAAAAAGAGAAATATAAGAATGATAAAAGGAGTTTGAAGAGTAAAATTTTTCCTAAAAAAAAAAAAGTCTCTTATGTGGCAATGGAGTCCTCCAATGAGGAGTTCAATTTAGAGGCAAAAGTTGATTTGGCCGAATTTAGGAAAGGCCGTCTTATGTTTGTTCTTTACTTAAGAAAATCCCTAATAGTGAGAAGTCGAATGATTTAAAACAGAAAAGTGGAAAGAGATATAGTTTTAATATTTTAAAATTTGATCAGATTTTTTATGTGTTGCTTAAAGATAAATAGTTAATTTTACCTGAAGACAGAACTTTGTTTTCGGTAAAAGATTTAAAAGAGAAACCTTATTATAAGTTTCATCAAGCAACTAGCCATTCGATTAATAACTGTGTCCATTTCAGGGACTTGATACAAGAGGCTATCATGGAAAGGCAATTGAAATTTGGTGATGGGAAAAAAGAGATGAAGGTTGATTCTGATCCCTTTGGTAGTGAGGCTAGTTTCGCTGAGCCATATTTCAGTGTGAATATGGTGGGAATTTCTTATGACTTCGATATGGCCCTGGGAAATTTCAAATTGGATGTCCGACCTGTTTATCCTGGGGCAGGAGATGGATTGTTGATTTCTTAGTGCAGCAGAATGAAAGATCGAGACGTATCTCTGTGTCCTTGATGTAATGCAGTTTTCGATGCTGAAGCTGCAACAACTTTTGAAAAAGAAAGGATAAGGAAGGAATTGGCACACAGAGAAGAGCAAGCACGTCAAAAACTTCCCATTCGATGAATGGAAGGACAAAGTTGTAATGGCTCTCAGAGAAACGCGACTGCACCTATAAGCCGTTCTCAAGCTTTGGGTATACAGTGGATTCGAAACTGTCAAGAGTTTCAGATAGGGATGCTTATTATAATCGTAACCCACAGTGGGGACATAGAAGTCCTCCTCGAGGTCGATATCCTTACTTCCGTGGCCAAGCCAGAGGGTGTCAAAGGGGTAGAGGAAGAAAGGGACGACAGCCATCCAAAGTATCTCTAGTTGACAAAGTCAAGGGGGCAACACCTTTCGTGCACTCTCGAATAGTCTTCCTGACTGATGGGGAGAAGTATCCAAAGGGAGTTCCCTCCCCTGTGAAGTTGGATAAAGGAAAAGCAGTTGTCACTGTTTCTGATGGTGATAATGATAAGGTTGCTAGTTCAGATGAAGAGTACTTCAAAGAAGGAGAAAATGAAATTATTAGTACCATTTCGATTATCCCAACTGAGTATCTGGGAGAATATGAGGGTAATCTAGTGGAGGATTATGATGTTGATGATGAGGAAGCCTTTTTGTTCGTTCGATATGAGGATGAACCTGGTTATTTTCAAAGGCCCTCCGAGAAGCAAAAATCTCATTTGCACCCACTACACATTGCCGCAACTATGAGTAGGATCAAAATAAATAAAGTCCTGACTGATGGAGGAGCAGCTATTAGCCTCCTGCCAGAGAGGATTTTGATGAAGGTAAAAAAATATCCTGATGATTTAATCCCTACTAATATTTCAGTAATAGACTTTAGTGGTGCTTCGACCCCTGCTAAAGGTTTGTTTACTTTAGAAGTGAAGGTTGGATCCTCTAATTGAAACATTGTCTTTGTTGTGGTATCCTCAAAGGCTAGTTATAACGTCTTACTAGGACGTGATTGGATCCATGAAGTTGGGGCTGTGCCATCCACTATTCATCAAAGTATCCTCCTTTAGACAGATGATGAAAAACCTGAAGTAGTCAAGGTTGATTCAAATCTGTATGTCGAGCAGTTACACGTCGACATAAGCGTGTATAGTTCTAAATTGAAACCTTTGAATGTTGACAGGGTCCTTAATTCTTTCAATTGTGAAGGGTGCTATCTAACTTCAGAGGGTTTAAGTGTGAAGCTTCGTTATCCATAACTCAGTATTCCTCTGACTGGGTGGGATTGTTCAGCATAAGTGGTGGTTCGAGGACGTTTTTCGATGGCAGGAGAACAAGACGTCTCAAATTATTTGGTAAATTTAAATAAATATTTAAGTAATTTTCTTTCAGTTGAAAATAAAGGTTATTTTTCTGATGAAGTCGAATCATTTAGGAATGTAATTTCATCTTCTTTTTATAGTGTAGATTCGATTCCTTCAATCGAATTTAGTCTTGGTTTAAATTCCTTTTGTTTTTATGATTTTAATAACGATGTTAATCAAATTGTTGCCGATATAGTAGAAGTACATTGTATTGAGAACAAGGTTGATGTTAATTCAGTAAGTAATCAAGTGTGTTTCGATCCCAGTGAATCTGTTGATTTGTCTTTTGATTGCATCTATGATTTAGAACCTTTGGATTTTGAAAAATATTCGGTAAAAGGTTATGAGTATGCAAAAGGGTTGAAGTCGCAGGAACCCTTAAAAGAGATTAATTTGGGATCTGTTGATGATGTTCAAATTACTTACACATGTAAGGACCTTACAGCCCCGTTTCGAACAGAATTATTCCATCCTTTACATGAATTTAAAGACTGCTTTGCTTGGGATTATCATGAAATTCCTGGTCTCGATCATTCTTTTGTGCAACATTGATTAGCGTTAAAACCGAATGCTCGACCTGTAAAGCAAACCCCTCGACGATTTGCTCCTGAAATTAATCAAAGGATTATAGAAGAGATCGAACGCTTGATCAAAGCAAAATTTATTCAAACTGCATGTTATGTATAATGGGTTTCAAATATTATTCCTGTAATGAAGAAAAATGAAAAATTAAGAGTATGCATTGATTTTCGAGACTTGAATAATGCTACTCTAAAAAATGAATATTTTATGCCCATACTAGATATGTTAATCGATTCTACTACAGGTAATAAAATTTTAAGTTTTATGGACAGTTATTTGGGGTATAACTAGATTTTCATTTCGGAAGATGATGTGTCTAAAACTGCTTTTCAATACCCTGGAGCATTAGGGATGTATGAATGGGTAGTTATGCCGTTTGGTTTAAAAAATGCCGGTGCTACATAACAACGCACCATGAATACTATTTTCCATGAGTATATTAGAAAATTTATGGAAGTGTATATTGATGACGTTATGGTTAAGTCGATTTCAGTAGCCCAACACATTGACTATTTGAGAATTGTTTTCAGTACAATGTGGAAGAAGGGATTAAAAATGAATCCTTTAAAATGCGCATTTGGCATTTTAGCAGATATTACGGTTTGAGCTGATGAATAGGATTCTTGTTGCTCTGGTCTTTGTTGGTCTTGTTGTATTGATTGACCGGAAGCAAATGGAAAAGTATATGTGGATTGAGCAGTTGCTTCAGCCTGAAATAAAACATTTAGCAGGTCAGGTTTTTCCAATTAATTTATCATATTCGAAATTGAAATGGAATTACCTGGGTTGGTTTTTTCCAAATTAGTGGAGGAATTATTTCATTTGTTAAGTCATTGTCTGAATCGGAAGAAGCAGCAAAAATATTTTGTGCTGACTACTCACTTTCTTTTAGGGAGCTTTCACTTGATGATTGAACCTGGTAATAAAGAAAGATTTGAAATCAAGGTATGTCCAAACAAAAATGATTGAAAGAGGTTTAGAAAAGTGTGATTGAAAGATTACCCATTTAGAGGTTCTTGTAGGAGCCTTTCGAATTTTCTTTTGTGGTTGTCTTGGTTGTGCTACAGCCTCAATTCTTTTCTTCGAATTTCCTTTTGGTGAACTTTCAATAGTTGGAATGGTCTTGATTGGCAGTGTTTTTAATCTCATCGAAGGTGCGACTATATTTGGAAAAATATGTAGTTCACCAGTCGAAGTAAGATTTGGTTATGTATGAACTATGCTCATAAATAAGGTGAGTGTAGTTTTATTTTTGCTGTTGGTTGGTGGAAAGACAGAGTTCGAGTTATTCTTTCGAAACCAACTCGACATGACGAAAAGGTTGTCTGTTTCGACAAAGAGGAATTGGAATGGTTTGGGAGAAACCAAATTGCCTGGCAATATAATGAGGAGCATAGATAGTTGCTTTGAATTGTTCTTTTTTGTATTAAGGCAATCCAGTGGGGATTATCTAAACAGCAAGCAAGTTTGCCCACTTTTTGTTGGCAATCTCGCTTTCTTGATCATCATTGGGAAATAGAAAATGTTCGAGCCATGAAGGACCAAAGTTTTGACGCAAAAAGGGGGTGAAATTGAGATCATTATTGTTGAAGCTTTTACAAGAGTGAAAGAGAGAAAAAAATAGCCCAGAAATGGTCTTCAGTCGACTGAGCATTTTGAAAATTTGGTTGAAAAGGGGCCAGATGGAATCCTTCAATATGTTATTTACTGGATGAACTGTCCCCATCCTTTTGCATGAATTTCTCAAAAGTTGCATTCAACCAAAGCTGGAGAAGCCAGAGGGGACCTCCTACATTAATCGGAGAGTTGTTTCGAAGGCGATTGACTAGGTGGCCAAGTTCTTCGGATAAGTGTCCCAAGATTAGCTTGGCCAAATTGAATGTATATCCTTCATGTAAAAGTCTGATTAACCTAACAAGTCGAGAAGTTATTCGAAGAAATGCATCGAAGGTATTGAGATTTAAAGGTTGTTTTCAGCCGTTACATGGTCAAGCAAAAAAGTGGGAACAATTTCTCAACTTTTCACACACGTGGAAGTTACGTTTTAATTCAATCGGTTAAGAAATGGCTATAAATAGAAGAAGGCTCGAAGATACAAGGTTGGAACTTTGTTTCAGAAATTACTCACGCACACTCACATCCTAGCGACTTTTTGAGTCTGCTTCGAGTCAAATTTTTGTAGGGTTCCTTCCACTTGTTTTTATTTTCCATTTACATTTTCTGCAAACTTTACTTTTCTTACAAATTTATCCTTCAAGCAACACTTAATTTATTTGTTCAAATTTACATTCTCGCATTGTTATTTTCGAATTCAAAGTCCTTTTATCTAACCGAAGGAATTTTATTGCTCTATTTAAATTCAATGCAAACCATTTCAAATTCAATCAAGTTTATTTTCAAAGTCTTTATTTATGTTTTTTCAATCTTTTCTTTAAATCTTGTCTAATTAGAGGGTCTTTGATGCAATTTTAGAAAACTGGTACTTGCAAAAGAGGAGTAGGTTTTGCTCCCAGACCATTAGAATCGAACCACCTTCGATTTGCTAAAAATCGATAAAAGAATAACATACCTTGTTATAATTTTATATATGTTATTTAAATATTTTATGTAATACATATAATGTTTAAATGTGCATCTCTGTTATTATAATATATTAAAGTTATTGAAAGTAATTTTATATTGATAATAAATTTACGAAGGTTTAAAATTTTAATTTCTTTCACGAATAATAAGGCATAATACATGTAAACTTAGTTGTATGCATATTTTTTGTAAAGCCTAACAAAGAGTACCCCCAGCAACCCCAGTCATGTAACCCAAATTGCCTTCTTCATCCTTTCCATAATCCCTCTTGTGCACGCCAAATCCATAACATCTGCCATATTTACTGTAAAATTCATACGCTCGTTCCTCACTTCGAAAGATCTTTCTCATCCGATACTACATTTGCACTGTTACTGCCACATGCATCATCCAATTCCTCATCAGACCTACACCCTTCATCCCTTTGGCTTCCTTCCATCGTGTTGCAAGCCTAATTTCCATTTGTGAATTCCATCTGATAAAAATCAATTGCAAGAACATAAAAACCAATTTCAAAGTCTTTGCAATTTGCTATACACTCATCATGCACAAATTATTCTTAAGTGAAAACCACACAAATACGCTACTTCACACATGGAAAAACTCAGCTACCCATGCCACAATATTTCTCAGCAAACCACCCCTTACTCAATGGAACATTATCCAACCCCTTCAGCAACACATCATTTTAATTTAATCATTCATATTTTAGAAGTTCCAAATAAAAAAGCAATTATGCTATGAAAGTCTAATTATTCTGTCCAGATTAAAAGCATAAATGGTTTAAATAGTTAAATGTTATATATTCCTAATTATTATGAGACAATCAATTTTACAAGATACACATACAAATGTCACATAAATTAATAATTGATCTGGTCATTATAACTCAGTGGCAACAAGCTATAATTCGGAAACTAGGTCAATACGTTAGAATTTTTATGACTCACAAATTATCAACACATAACTCGGTCGTTATATCTATAACTCATTCATTATACCTCAAGCTCGGCCGTTACAGTATTATCCATTTCATATTACTCGCGGTAACTTTCACCTATTACTCAGAGAACAAGTCTTGATCCATTACCTATAACTCGGCCAACTAAGCCTATACCTCGGCCCAAATTTACCCATTGATCTATTAGCTATAGTTTGACCCATATTTACCTCTTGATCCGTTAGCTATAACTCGATCTAATTATACCTATAAATCAAAATCCAAGTGAGATAATAAAGGTGACTTATCTTCAGTTAGAGAGAATCTCGACTATAATAGAATTATTTAAATATGTTCAGGAGTAATTACCACAAAATCGGGCTAACATCCTTAACAGCTCCGCAATACTAGAACTGATGAGTAATCGCCTATTACACAACATCTCTATAAATACAAAACCCTAATTACGTAAAAAGGTACGCTATTCACTATGAATAACATGCACCTCATCGTATACTTTTTCTTACTTGAGCATTTGAGTCTCTTTGCAGGTCCCAACCCCCTCCGATGTTCCTCGACACTGAAGTATAGATCGGCGTCTGTGCTCTTAGGATAGAAAACTCCATACAAATGGAAAAACAAGTTATACCTCAGCACTAGAAGGAGTTATACCTAGGCTCAAATTATTGTGCAGGAACATTTAGCATCCACCATGGGGACGAGTTTACTTAACCCCACTACCATCTTTCCACCCGATTATTTACCCTATTTTGTAGGTTATAATCAATGGCTGATGAGCAAACTCTACCTCCTCCTCTACCAACTTAGGCTGAGTTATTAGCTAAGAACGTTGCGCTCGAGACCGAGGTCCAAAGGTTAACTAAGTTGTTAACATAACAGCAAAAGAACCTGAATAATAAGAAAGATCGCAAGGATGCTCATAACGATGATGAGCATGTGTTAGGAACTTATACTCTAGTAGAAGTCACACATCCAAAGGCACTGAAAAGACATATAAACCCTTTTTCAAGGAAATCATGAAGTTTCAGATGCCAAAGAACTTCAACCTACCAACCACTCTAAAGCCATACGAGGGGACTGGGGACCCGAACATACATGTCACTAAGTTTTACTCAATGATGTTTCTTAACAGTGCTTCTAACCCAATATTATGTCGTTATTTCCCCACATTTTTAGATGGTGCTACTTTACTCTGGTTTTCATCTTTACCTGCAGGTTCTATCTCTATTTTTCAGGAATTGGCCGACCTCTTCACCAACAATTTTACAGCATCCAAGTTCTATGTTCATGATTCTGACTACCTTAGCACAATCAAACAAGGTCAACATGAAAGTCTTCATGACTACATGATGATGTTCAATAAGATAGCAATGGAAATCCCTAACCTCAACCCTGACATCCACCTCTATGTTCTTAAGAGTGGTCTTCACCCTAGCAAGTTCCACGAGACTATTACTGTCGCCAAGCCAAAGACTTTAGCGGAATTCCGAGAAAAAATAGTCGGACAGATGAAAATAGAAGAACTTAGACAAGTTTGGCGGATCAATAAACCAACTCAATCAAAAGAAGACGACCAGAAGGACCTTTGTGAATCAATAAATTGATCGGCAAGGAATTTATACCCTTCAAGCACTACTAGGTAAAGAACTATGACTCGAAGATGTACTCTTTTTTCCACTCACAAAAATTTGTCTACACTAAATTTTGCTTGGAGGGATTTTAATAAGGCACTTCATCCTATACTTTCTATGTTAAGAAAGTAGTCCTCAATAAATAGTACATTATTTTTAACTTCATCATTCTTTATTTTTATTCATGCCTTTAGTTTGACTACTGTTTTTGCTACGCTCTACACATATTATGGAAAACCAATATTATAGTCGGCATACAAAAACAAATAAACAGCTATAAGTTGGAATCAAATAAACAAACTGACAACTATAAGTCAGAACCAATCCTACAAACTGGCAATCATAAGTCAGAATCAATGCAACAAACCAGCAACTATAAATCAGAATCAATCCAAGCAAACCAACACATATAAGTCGAAATCACTTCAAACAAACTAATAATTATAAGTTTGAATCAATCAAAGCAAACCGATACTTATACGTCAATGTTAGTCTAACAAACAATCACCTATAAGCTCATTTAAAAATATATTGAAATAAGCAACACATTTTCCAATGACAAGCTTGTCCAATTTTATTTTCAAGGTTATCAGTTGATCTTATGGGCTAATCCTCATATCTCTAAATTATAACACAACCGCATCTCTTTTATATCCTGCCGAGTTATAACTTAATTTTCATAAAAACTCAACCTGCTTCTCTTAAAAATAAACAAGTCAAGCTTAAGGGCTATGATCTGGTCATTATAATTCGGTGGCTACAAGCTATAATTCGGATATTAGGTCAAGACGTTAGGATTTTTATGACTCACAAATTACCAACACATAACTCGGTTGTTATATCTATAACTAATTCATTATACCTCAAGCTCGGCCGTTACAGTTTGGTCCATTCCATATTACTCGCGGTAACTGCCACCTATTACTCAGAGAACAAGTCTTGATCCATTACCTATAACTCGGCCAATGAAACCTATACCTTGGCCTAAATTTACCCATTGATCTATTAGCTATAGCTCAACCTAATTATACCTATAAATTAGAATCTAAGTGAAATAATAAAGGTGACTTATCTTCAGTTAGAGAGAATCTCGGCTATAATAGAATCATTTAAATATGTTACATAGCAATTATCTCAAAATCAGGCTAACATCCTTAATAGCTCCGCAACACTAGGCCTGCTGAGTAACCGTCTATTACACAACATCTCTATAAATACAAAATCATAACGACGTGAAAAGGTACGCTATTCACTCTGAATATCATATACCTCATCTTATACTTTTTCTTATGATTGAGCAGTTAAGAAGTCGAAGCCAAGAGCCAAGCCACGAGCCGGCTTGCGTAGCGGCTAGGCCATGATCTCCGATGGTGCGCACGCGTACATTACGCGTCCGTGCACATTACAAGATGCCCCGTAGACGCGCACTCGTACATTGCGCGTGCGCGCCGATGTTCGAATATGATTTTTTTTAAGAGTCACGTGACTTGGGCGTGGAGGCAGTTGGGAATCCCATTTTGGGGAAGTGCTCTGGCGGGAAAAGCTTAAGAAGACCAAGGGAACAAGGGTTAAGGACCTTTTAGCTCATTTTCTAGATTCTAGATTTTTGGAGAGATAGTTAGTTACACTTGTGGAGAAGGAGAGAGATTCAAAGCTCTCACTAGGGTTCATCTTCATCCAATTTCTGAATTTTCATTCACTCTTTGGTGAGATCCATTGCAATTCTCACTTCATTTTGTTCATGTCATAGATCTTCTTCTCCAATCTCAATTAGTGTTTGTAATTGCTTAATTCTCATAGATTTTGTAGTTTGGATTTAATCAATTCCTTTAGAATCTCATTTCCATTGTTGTTCTTTGTTAAGTGTTGTTAGTTCCTTGTGTTGAAATACTTTTAATTCTACTTTCTTCTCAATTTTACTATGGCTTTCACTCTTGCTCACCAAATGTTCGACGAAATGCCAACACTAGTTATGGAGTAAAAGTTTCTTACTTGGCATAGGGTTTGGGCCATTAGAAGAAGTTGAATAGTTGTGTCAATTGTTGATTTGGAATTAGGGATTGCTAATTGACTTGGAGTACACTAAAGCTAGATTTCCATAAGGAAAAGCTAGGACTTGTGACTCAAGTTGATTACTCTCATTTGACTTTCCTCTATGCCTAGGGGTTAACTAAATGAAGCAAGGCCTAATTGTTGTCATCATTGAAAGAACTATAAGGATAGAATTTCTAATGCCAACCCTAAGCCAAGTCTTCTAAGGATTGATTGTTTATTTTCTATTTTGCTAAAACCTTCAGAGAATCATAACAAGGCTTTCTAATCAATAAGGTGCACACTCTAGCAATTCCAAGGGAGGACGACTCGGGAGACTAATACTCTCGGTTATAGATTGTAGGATGGTTTGGTGCGAAGTTTAAGTGTCGATTAGGCTATACTCACGATCATACTCATCATTGAATTCTAAATCGATATGCTAAATTTCGTTTATCACAAGCCACGACACTTTATCCAGGGAATCTCGTATCTCAGATCATTCAAATTCATAAGCCATGTAAATAATTCAATTATAATTCATCACATCCACATCATTCTCAATTGCATCTCGTTCATCATCATACATTAAACATATTCAATCCTTATCCTTCATTATCACACCTCTCATTCCGTCCATCAATAGTTCCAATTCAAAATATAATTCATTCTTTTCTAACAATCAAACTTCAAACTTAAAACATACTCATTTTCTTAATAACTCTAAATCAAACCATATAACCTTTGAATCTAAATCTTTTTAGATAATCATATAAACAAAATCTCTAACTTTTATAAAATTTTGGCAGCACCTCCTCTAAAACAACTCGGACTTTGCCACCATTTTCGGGTCCAAACCTGCTTTCTTTTCAATTCAACATACCCTTCCTCATCATCATAACAGTCACCACAATAAATCTACCTTAGATCAACAATTATACTCATCCAATATTCAAATCCAACAACCAAAATTCAACTAAGGATCATAGTTCACTAATCCTAGGCTTCTAACACAAAATACCTCAAATCAATAATTCACCAAATTATTAGTTAATCAACAAGCACCAAACCAACCATGTTCATCAACAATAACATTCAACCATAATTCTCTCTAAATTAACATAACAACATTCACCATCCAAAATTAATAACTAATTATCCAATAAACTTCAACCAAATATATTCATCGACAAATTACTAAACATTAAACATACACCTGCATTCCAACTTATCCTATGGTCGTCTAGCCTAAGTTTTCACAGAACATTATATATTAAATACAAGAAACCTAAACCATATCTTGGCCGATTTTCACGTAACGACCAAAGCAAATTATTTAAAACCAAGGCAGCCTCTTCAAAATTCAACTAATCAGCTTCCTCCAAGTTCCAATATTCATAATTTCAAGCTCCAATTATTTATTCACAACATAATACACATTCATAACACATATATATCCAATTTAATACTCAAAGCTCAAATTCAAAGAAAATAAAATAGAATTATCGTATCCTCACCTTACCCAAACTTCACATAAGCAAGAGTGAACGTTTTTCTCAAGCTAATTGGATCCTGAAACATCAGAAATCAAAGAAATTCAACATTCCCACTTAAAATTTGAAAATTGGGGGAAGAGAAGAATGAGAGTGATTAAACAAGTTACCAATGAAATTGTTCTGGTAGAAACGTAGAGCTCGGTGCGGTGAACACGTGGCCGCAAACGGTGCGGCAATTGGAGCTTGGACGGAGAAGTTACGGGGATCAGAAATTTACCGTAAGGTTACGGAAGCTTTCTCCCCTCCCTGAAAGTGTTTCACGCTGCTGCATCCAAATGAGGGAGAGAAAGAAGTTCGGCTTCATTTATGAGTTGGTCCGGTTGAACCGATGGCCCGGTTCGGATCCGGTTCAACCGGTTCAACCTGTTCAGTCCAATCTTGGACCGTTTTCTTTGAAATTGGTGTCAAAATTCTTGTTTCGATGAGTTCTATCCTAATTTAATATAATTTTCACATTTATAATCTTCCTTATTAAAAAAATAATTTATTGACTAATTATCTACTAATTTAACCAGAGTTTACATCCTACCCACCTAACAAAGAATTTTGCCCTCAAAATTCAAATCTAGTTACCTGAAAAGAGATGTGGATAGTCCTTTCGCATATTTGATTCGAGCTCCCAGGTATGTTCCTCGATACCAGCTCGACTCCAAGCTAATTTTACCAATGATACTTCCCTTCCTCGTAATCGTTTAACCCTGGTGTCATCAATTCTTACCTGGGCTACTGGAAGTGTTAGATCTTCTCTCACTTGGATTGGTTCTGGTCCTAGAATATGACTTGCGTCAGGAGTGTACTTCCTAAGCTGAGACACATGAAACACATCGTGCAAATTCGAAAGATATGGCAGTAAGGCAATTCTATAAGCCACTGGCCCAATCCTCTTCAGAATTTCAAAGGGTCCAATATAACGGGGATTCAGTTTCTTAGTCTTAATAGCTCTTCCCACTCTAGTGGTTGGTGTAACTTTCAGAAAGACATGTTCTCCTGCTTCGAATTCCAAAGGCTTTCACCTCTGATCAGCATAACTCTTCTGGCGGCTCTGGGTTATAAGCATTCGACTACGAATCTTCTTTATCTGTTCAGTAGTTTCAGCTATCATCTCAGGCCCTAACAAACTTCTTTCTCCAGTTTCATACCAACATAGTGGAGATTGACATTTTCTGCCACACAGAGCTTCATATGGAGCCATTCCAATGCTCGCATGATAGCTATTATTATAAGCAAATTCCACTAATGACATATACCGATCCCAGCTCGCCGGCTGGTCCAAAACACAAGCCCTTAGCATATCCTCCAAGGTCTGAATAGTTCTCTCTGACTGACCATCTGTCTGAGGGTGATACGCAGTACTCAAGCTTAATTGAGTCCCAAATGCACGCTAAAAAGCTCCCAGAACCTTGATGTAAAACGAGGATCCCTGTCAGATATAATGGTAGAAGGCACGCCATGTAACCTGACAATCTCTTTGATATACATTCGAGCCAATTCTTCCATTGTGCAACTTATTTGGATAGGAAGAAAATGTGCTGATTTCGTCAGTCGATCCATAACTACCCAAATAGCATCACAACCAGATCGGGTTCTAGGCAAACTTATCACCAAATCCATTGCGATACTCTCTCATTTCCATTGTGGAATTTCCAAAGGCTGAAGGGTCCCTGATGATCTCTGATGCTCGATCTTAACCTTCTGACATGTTAAACATTTAGATACGTGCAATGCCACACATTCTTCATCCCTGGCCACCAGAACATCGCTTTCAGATCTTGATACATTTTGGTACTCCCTGGATGAATTGAGAACCCACTCTTATGAGCTTCCTTCAAGATACTTTGTCACAGGTCTCCAACATTAGGCACAATAATCCGGTTATTGAACCTCCATAAACCATCCTGACCTTCTGACACTCTCCACTATTTTCCCTGTTCAATTGCTGGTAATACCTTACGTAACGCCTCACTATCTCGATGAGCCTTCAGAAGTTCTAATTTTAAAATCACTTGAAATCTGCAACTGACTCAAACACAGGATTCCAGATTATTTTCTAATTCCCAAATTCAAAACCTTGAAATGCCTTTAGTAATTCTTCTTCTTGTAGCATCATCCAAGCTACATATAAAGATTTCCGACTCAAAGCGTCTGCCACAATGTTTGCTTTTCCTGGATGATAATTCAATTCAAAATCATAATCTTTCAGAAGCTCCATCCATCTCCTCCGACGCATATTCAACTCTTTCTGCTCAAAAAGATACTTTAAACTCTTATGGTCTGAGAAAACATGAAACTTAACGCCATAAAGATAATGCCTCCAAATCTTTAAAGCAAACACAACAGCAGCAAGTTCCAAATTATGTGTCGGATAGTTTATTTCATGCGGCCTTAATTGCCGTGAGGCGTATGCTACAACATTCTGGTGCTACATCAGAATGTACCCCAAACCTTTCAGAGATGCATCACAATACACTTCAAACGGTTCACTTGGTTCAGGTAATACCAATACAGGTGCAGTAGTCAACCTGTGCTTCAATGCTTGGAAACTCTCTTCACATTCCGGAGTCCAGATAAAAAGCGTATCCTTCCTAGTCTGTGAAAATTTCTTAATGAATCTACGATAATACCCCGCCAAACCTAGGAAACTTCTTATCTCTGTCACTGACGTTGGTCACTCCCAATTCATCACTGCTTCCACCTTAGCAGGATCCACAGCTATTCCCTGCTTACTCACCACGTGGCCAAGAAACTTCACCTCACTCTTCCAGAACTCACATTTAGATAACTTAGCGTACAACTTTCTGTCTCTCAGAATTTGCAGCACAGTTCACAAGTGATCAGCATGCTCTTCTTCAGTCTTAGAATATTAGAATAAACAAGAATGTCATCAATGAAGATAATAACAAACTTGTCCAGATACGGTCGGAAAATCTTGTTCACATAATCCATAAATACTGCCAGGGCATTAGTTAACCTGAAAGACATCACTGTATACTCATAATGACCATAACGGGTTCTGAAATCAGTTTTCGGAATATCCTCATCTCTAACCCTTATCTGATGATATCCGGATCGCAGATCAATCTTAGAAAACACACCGGCACCCTGTAACTGATCCATTAGATCATCGATTCTAGGCAACGGATATTTGTTCTTCACAGTGATCTTATTCAACTGCCGATAGTCGACACACAATTGCATACTCCCATCCTTCTTCTTTACTAGTAACACTGGTGCTCCCCACAGAGAAACACTTGGTTAGATGAAATGCTTACCTAACAGATCTTCCAGCTGAGCTTTCAATTCAGCCATTTCTAAAGGTGACATCCTATAAGGAGTAATCGAAATTGGACCGGCTCCAGGCACCAACTCAATTGCGAATTCCACTTCCCGGTTAGGTGGAAATTCATTAATATCATCCGGAAACACATCTGGAAATTCACATACAACCAGAATCTGCTCTAAACTTTGATCATCACCTGATACTCCTGCAGTTAATAACATAATACTCTGACATTCAGTTCCTGAACAGTTTACTATCATAGAATTCAAATAGTAACTATTCACCACAACCGGTGCTTCTGACCCTTCCGGCATAAACTATACTAACTTCTCAGAACAATCAAACAAAACATGATTCTTGGATAACCAATCTATTCCCAAAATGAAATCAAGACCAGTCATATGCAAACAAATCAAATCATGCACAAATTCACGCTGTTGTACTCGAAAGGAAACTTGTGGAAATTCAACATTCCCACTTAAAATTTGAAAATTGGGGAAAGAGAAGGCTAAGAGTGATTAAACAAGTTACCAGTGAAATTGTTCCGGTAGAAACGTAGAGCTCGGCGCGGTGAACGCGTGGCCGCCAACGGTACGGCGATTGGAGCTCGGACAGAGAAGTTACGGGGATCGGAAATTTACCGTAAGGTTACGGAAGCTTTCTCCCCTCCCTGGAAGTGTTTCACGCTGCTGCATCCAAATGAGGGAGAGAAAGGAGTTCGGCTTCATTTAATGAGTTGGTCCAATTGAACCGATGGCTCGGTTTGGATCCGGTTCAACCCGTTCGATCCAATCTTGGACCGTTTTCTTCGAAATTGGTGTCAAAATTCTCGTTTTGACGAGATCTATCCTAATTTAATATAATTTTCACATTTCTAATCCTCCTTATTAAAAAAATAATTTATTGACTAATTATCTACTAATTTAACCGAGGTTTACAGGTAACATAACTAAGACAACAACTTTCACACTAATTCTTAGAAGCATCATTTTTTGAAAGACTGGTTCAACCCTCGTGTTAGAATGAATTTGAACAACTTAGATACTATGCCACTGGTTGCAGCTGATATTGTCTCAACACTAACACTCTCCGAATTCTTTATCCTAATTACTGTCTCTTTTGGACATCTAAAAGAAAGCTGAGCTTGGAATAAACAGTATTGTTATCACCATGTTTCACACAAAATTTCAGTATTGCTGAAACATGGTGATAACAATACTGTTTATTCCAAGTTCAACTTTCTTTTAGACGTCCAAAGGAGACAGTAATTAGGGCCAAGAATTCGGGGAGTGTTAGTGCTGAGACAATATCAGCTGCAACCAATGGCACAGTATCTAAGTTATTCAAATTCATTCCAACACGAGGGTTGAATCAGTCTTTCAAAAAATGATGCTTCTAATAATAAGTGTGAAAGTTGTTGTCTTAGTTATGTTACCACCTTTTGTTATGTTGGAGGAAGAAGACGTTATGTTATTTAGAATGGTTTCGTTTAGTTTGTGTTGAAGAAAATAAACCTTCTTTTGACTTTATTTGGTTTGTGTTGCTATTGAAGCCAAATATTTGTGTGGTTAACATGTTCGGGTTCTCAGGTTTATGTTACCATTTTGATAAATGAACAGACCAATGTCAATGTGTTTTTAAGGTTTGCGTTAAAGTAAATATAGCTTCTTTTAACATCACGAATTATAGGTCAAATAGGTCCCCTAAGATACTATTATAAGGCAAATAGGTCCCCACATGAAAACGGCGCCGTTTGCATTCTTTGTCTAAGTGAGGACAAATTTGTCCTCCCCGAAACGACGTCGTTTTGCCCCTGGTTCCAATACGACGTCGTTTTGCCCCTGGTTCCAATACGACGTCGTTTTGTCCAGCGTGGATGGGGACCCAAATGTCCTAAAAGTGACATGTCACAGTTAACCTGAAACGTCACCACTTTAACCGGATCAAACGGTTTTAGGGACGTATCTGGGGGATATCTGAGAACCTCAAGGTCGAACTCTTAGTTAAATTTTGTGGGGGACAAAATTGTCGGATGATAAATTTCTTGGGGACCTATTTGGGGTATTACTCAAAAAAAAAAGGGGAGAAGAGAGAACGGGGAGAGCAAATGAGAAGGAGGAAGAAGAGAAGGGAGGGAACTGCACTGCTACCGTGTGGCCGCCATCCCGTGGAGGATGGAACCCAAAGAAACTGGTGTATTTTTTAGTACATCCACACAAAGAAAAGATGAATCGATTAGAACATCAAAAGCTTAATAATATTATTTTCGTTCGTTATAACTTGAAACAACAATAAAAGTATTTTTTCAATTATTTACCTACTTTGATATGCATAGCTCTTTTAAAAAGTATCGTTCATTAAGTTTTAATCTTTAGTTTAGTAACTAGATAAATTGATAACATAGGAACCAAATGAGAAAATAAAACTATGATCTAATTTATCTCGATGCATTTGATAACCATTCATATTGAATATTATTAGAAGATTCACCATCATTTTTAATTCCTTAAGATCAGAGGTTGATGCTCTACGAAATAATTTGACAAATATGTCCATTCAACCAACTTTAAATGATCTTGGTATGTTTTTTAATTGTTTGAATATTTTAATTGTTAGTTGCTATTATAAATTATTCTTGATATTAATTTGTTAAAAATACCTAAATGTAGATCAATTAAATTTAGAAGATGATTAAGATAATGATGGACCGAATAATAATATTATGGAAGATATAAATGCAAATTAAAATGAAAAAAATATTGGTCAAATTTTAAATTTGTTCTATGAAGATATAGATGCCGACTTTAAGATTATCCTTTGGATTTAATTTATCAATTGTATTAGCTTTTGTTTGTTTTTGTTCATTTAAATTGAGAAAAAGTATTTTGTATTAGTGACTAGTTTATTTTTTTTACATCATTAATTATATTTAAAAATTAATATTTGATAATTATTAATATATTTATAAACACATAACATGTACTTTAATTTTTTATTTTAATTTTATTGTTATAATTTTATAATTTTATATTTTTATTTAATTATAATCGAATTAGTCGAACAAATCAATGACTGACTGGTTAAATTAATAATTTAATGGTATAACCGAATTAATTATGTTTAACTATGTTTTAAAGAATCTTTTACCAACTTTAATTTAATTTTGATACAAATATTTTTATTATTATCTTAAAAGTAAAGAGGGTGCGTGTATATGTACGGTGTATTGTTCAGTATTTGGAAGAGTACATGCTTTGGTGTCCCAATATGATGTTGCTCAAATGCCTCAAATGCCTCTCTCCTCCAGTCTTTGATAAAAGATTAAATTTTAATTTATTTACATAGTAGCTAGCCCCGGAAAAGAGTATGTTGTGGACTATTATTTGAACCACGACTCACCACTCAGCATATCTCTGACATCATGCACGTACCTGTCAACATGGGAAGGAATGAAACTTCCTTATGCAATTTCATCGGATTAGGTTTGACTAATTTTCTTGGCAAATGCTTATATCTGTTGAAACACATCTTCTAGTAGATCTCTCTCTCACTTTGGAATATTATTGAAATTTGAGGATATTGCTTTCGTAATTACACTTGGCTCAGAGGATGCATGGAATATG
Organism: Arachis duranensis; assembly: GCF_000817695.3. NCBI lineage: Eukaryota > Viridiplantae > Streptophyta > Magnoliopsida > Fabales > Fabaceae > Arachis > Arachis duranensis. Next base: position 99,135,368 of record NC_029776.3, read on the forward strand.
AGTTTAATTTTGAACTATAAAAAATTGAGTTGTAATATTAGAAAAAAATATTATTTATTTTATTTAATAGTTAAATAAATGATTATTTATATTTATAAAAAATAAAAATATTTTATATTAAATCAAAATTAAATTTGTATTTACACAAAATATTTTTTGTGTGACAAAAATATTCTATATTTAAAGAATTGAAGTGTCATGTCACACAAAAAACCTCTTAATAGATACAAATTTATTTTCAATATAGTATGAATATATATATCAAATTTTTTTTTATGAAAATAAATGATCATTTATTCATTAAACATTTTAAAAAATGGAGCATAATCGACAATAAATAACTAAGTTAATTTTGTTTTAATTTATTTTTGTTCCTTTTCATCACCCTTTATTCCTCTCACCACCAACAATATCACAGCCCGTGGTTGCCGATAACCATTACTGACCACCATCGGCCAAAATTTTAAATGTAGGAACATCGAAAGGAAAAGATGACAGATCTGTAACAAAAAGTAAAAAGTAAATTGTCTTATTCAAATTTATTTAAAAATACATACATTTACGACTTTTAGATATTATAAATAAGAGATCAATTATATTTTTATCCATATCTATGTTTCGGGTGTTTAGTATAAGGTACTTACTCACACAAGAAAAGTCATATCTAGCAACTCCAAACACAAACCGACATCCGGTGAGAAAAACAGAGGAAAAATGGATTCAGTCTTAAATTACCTAAACCCCACCGCCATAATCGGAATCCTTTCTCTAATAATAGTCTTGCTCTATATACTTCTCTTTCGTCCCTTCAAACCTGGTGGTAACCTCAAAGAACCTCCCATGGCAGCTGGTGCGTGGCCTATACTGGGTCACCTTCCATTGTTGCGCGGTTCACAGCCACTCCACACGACTTTAGGCACCATGGCTGATAAATATGGACCTCTTTTCACCATCAAGTTCGGCGCTACAAAGACCATAGTACTCAGCAACTGGGAAATGGCCAAAGAGTGTTTCACCATAAACGACATGGTCGTTTCGTCTCGCCCCAAAACCGTTGCAATTGAGAACCTTTCTTACAACTTCGCCGTTTTCGGTTTAGGACCGTACGGTCCATACTGGCGCGAGCTTCGAAAGATCGTAACGCTAGAGCTACTCTCGAACCGCCGCATAGAGCTACTAGGCCACGTTCGCGTCTCTGAAGTTCAAGCTTCCATTAACGAGCTCTATAGTCTTTGGTCCAGAAAGAAAAACAAGGAGTCTTATAACTCTGATGATGACGGTTATGTGTCGGTGGAGATGAAAGAATGGTTTTCGCAACTGACCTTCAACTCGGTTCTTAGAATGATTGCTGGAAAGAGATACTCTGATGATGACGGCCGGCGGCGAGGAAAAGGCGAAGAAGTGTTTAAAATTAATTGAAGATTTTATGCATCTTTTGGGGTTATTTACTGTGGGAGACGCTATTCCTGCGCTCAGGTGGATGGATTTGGGAGGCCATGAGAGAGCCATGAAAAGAACTGCTAAGGAATTGGACAGTGTTTTGAATGAATGGTTAGAGGAGCATAGAAGAAGTTTCGGTGAAAAGGCTACCAGTGAACGTGACTTCATGGATGTTATGATTTCCATTATCGGAGAAAAAAAGATTCATGGGTTTGATGCTGATACTATAATTAAAGCCACAACAATGGTATGAGTTTATTTTTAAGTTGTGTACGATTTTATTAGGAGTTAATAATCAACTGATATAAGTTCAATATATTAAAAATTAAAAATGTACTTTAAAAATTTAGAAATACGTCCTTAAAATTGGATAAAGTATATTTTTTGTTGTTTAAGTTTGTTAAAAATTTTAAAAATATTCTTAAGTTTTATTTTGTTTTAATTTTGTCCAAAAAATTTTCGACTTGTATCAAATATATTTCTAAAAGCTAATTTTTCAAAAAATTTAGGATCAATTAGCAACAATTTTATAAAAATAATCATCAACACAAGTAAATTAGAGATAGTTGTTATGCATTATTGTTGGATTAGTCTTAATTTTTTTGAAAATTTGGCTGTCAGCAGTATATTTAATGCAAATAAAAATTTTTTGAAAAAAACTAAAAAAAACTTAGGAATATTTTTAAATTTTTTCGCAAACTTAAAAAACAAGAGACATATTTTACCCTTTAAAATTTATGTTAACTTATATCTTATGGCTTATTGTTATTGTTTGTCTATATTTATTTAAAAAATGTTATGTGCAGATTTTAAATTAGTCACCAAATTAATTATTATATATTTATATATAAATATATGTATTTTATATTTTAATATGCATTTACACTGAATTATTTTGGTAGCTAATTTTTTTAGGTATGCATAGCATAGTTGATATTTATTGTTTATTCTGTTGCTTGTTGATTATAGTATAGCTTACATACAACTCTAGTCAAACATAGTGTCAAAAGTTAGTTTTATTTTTATTCTAGTGTTATCTCTTACTTCTATTTTTCTAAATTAGAAAATAAGTAAAGGAAATTATCAATATATTGAAATTTGAGAATCAGTACAAAGTTGTGTAATTCAATTAAAAATGAGTAAACTAATATGGCTATTGTTGGTTTTACACAATTCGACTAAGTGTCCTGTTTTTCAGAACAATCATGTTGAGAAAATTAATTAATTATAGCAGCATTTTTTTCTGATTAATTTGGTAAACCTTTTTTGCAGGCAATGATCGTGGGAGGAACTGATACAACTGGTGTTACTCTTACATGGGCACTAAGTTTGTTATTAAGAAATCCTCGTACACTAAAAAAAGTAAAAGAAGAACTCGATAGTCAAATTGGAAAAGAGAGATGCATAACGGAGTCAGATTTAAACAAATTGGTGTATCTTCAAGCCATAGTGAAAGAGACACTAAGATTATATCCAGCAGGTCCTCTTGGAGGACCACGTGAATTCACAGAGAGTTGCACTTTAGGTGGATTTTATGTTACAAAAGGATCTCGACTAATTACAAATATATGGAAGATTCAAACTGATCCTAGTATTTGGTCAGATCCCTTGGAATTCAAGCCAGAGAGGTTCCTCACAACTCACAGAGACACAGACCTTAAGGGTCAGCATTTCGAGTTTTTGCCATTTGGAAGTGGTAGAAGGATGTGTCCTGGAATGTCGTTTGCACTTCAAATGGTTCACTTTGCTTTGGCCAGGTTCTTGCACTCGTTTGAGATTTTGAAACCATCTTCTGATGAAGCAATTGATATGACTGGTATCCTTGGACTGTCTTATGCTAAAGCTACTCCAATTGAGATTCTCATCAAGCCATGTTTGGCTCAAGCTTGTTATGAAACCATGTAATCTTTAGTACTTAGTAGTATATGCCGGTGTTCGTGTGGTACAACTATATGAAGCTATGAAGTATAGTGCAGAAGATTTGATTTGGATTCCAGAAAATGATCTGATACCAGACAATGTTATAGCCTACACCTTAGCTTGTGAAGTTGGATGATGATCTATTGAAATATCTTAGTGTGGTTAGTGGTCTAATAAGTAGCAAGTGCTTTTGGTTATGTTTGTTAAATTTTGGCTTGACTTTATACTGAGTTAATATGATTGTACTCTATCATATTACTATTATACTCCACTTTGATGAGTATTAATATACAAAAGTATAGCTATCGATAAAATTTCTTTTGCAATTGTTGAAACATTGGTAGCTGTTGAATAATGGTAATTAGCCAAGTAACTTCTCACTACATAGCTGTTTATCACTTTATTGCATTGTTCAATGCTAACAAGTTAGCAACATAGGATTAAAACCCTTCATATAGGCTATAACAGGATGGTACCAAAGTAATGGAAATTACATTCCTCAATCATCATTTCAAGTTACAAGATTAGCAGCTGCAGAATTTATAAGTTCTACTAATTGTGGGTTTGAAAAATTTATCTGTTCTATATAACATTTTGGAGGTGCATTTACAAACCAAAATCAGTGTTGTTAAGATATAGTACTAGTTTAAGAGGAATCACCAGTGTTGATATTGGCATTAGGTTCCTTATTTAAAAAGATTGAGACATACTGCACGATGGACAACCAAATAGAATATAAAGTTGATAAGATTACAGAACAATTAGTAAGGCATGCAAATTTTAACTGTAAACTAATGGATTTTAACCTGGTCTGTACATAGTGTTTTCCATTTACTAGCCAATGGTTGAGGACAGTATCATCCTGCCTACATGAGTCATATGTTAGCTAAATCTGAATGCAATTTAGCTAAATTTTACACACTCTTTTTATTTTTTAAAGAAACAGCACCTTATGCACTTACTAGCACGTATCTTCATAAGTCCTAAGTGTTCTCTTCCAAGTTACAGAAGTAAAGGAAATTGGTTCATATAAATGAATTTGAACTTACAATTGTCTCAATTAATCAACACTGCATAAAAGGAATGGCTTGTATTTGAAAATTGAAATTTTACAAAGGAACACGACATAGAAGAAAAAAAAATATAAATAAAAAACTTACGAAAGGGTAAATTAAATTGTTCTTTTGTTGCTTGCTTATGTAAATAAATTGGAATATAATTATACAAAATTGGGGATTTCTTTTAAATAAATAAATTAAATTCCATATTTATATGTGTTCATGCTCTGACCCATCGCTTAGCCAAGCCCAAAACGAATAAGGTTGAATCAATAAATATTTACTTGGATCGACACCTACCCGACCTCATAGCTTCTACAATCTGAATCATTAACTAGCTCCTACAATATTTTCTATTTATTTAAAAATGAGATTTCAACAACTTCTCTATCAAAACAGAGTAACTAACCCACCATTAAAGGTGGAACTACTCAAAAGATAGTTATTAACTCTACGATGATGACGAGCAGGATCAGTAGTTGCTTATTTATATTTAGTTTTATGTACTTATGAGTATGTTATTTATGTTTATTTATGTTTAGTTTCATGTATGCTGGCTTCATTATGTGTATGACTTTGTCAGTTTGCTTATTCAGATTTTCACTATTTCATGTTTGGATGACACATCATACATTGAATGACAAATATTATAAAATTAGCTTCATGTACTCAAGAGAATCACAAACATAATGAAATTAACTTTACTCAAGAAAATGACAAACATAATGACATTAACTTTACTCAAGAGAATCATAACTACATAGAGAAACACAAAACATAAAAGGCAGAACAATAAAGCTTGATCACAAGGATGACATGGACTAAAATAGAGACAACAAAAATACAAAAGGAGCAACAGAAACAAAACCAACAACATCATGACAGCTATCCATCACATCCGGCCATGGAGCCTCGTGAGGCCAACTCCTACGAGTGTGTCCTAGCTATCTGCAGAGACCACAATAGTCGGACTGTCATAAGATGGCCAAAGTCCATCTGGAATAGGCGACAAAAATCCCATCCAGTATACACTAAACACCTTACTCATGGTATAAACTTCATGATGTAGCCCAGTTCAGTCGAGACTGAGCACAGCATGCGATCGCATGGCAGCACAGGTAATGGAGAGCCTGAAAGTACCTGCAATCACATGTGTGATCGCTGAGAGAAATCCAATACTTACCGAGCGAGAAGTTATTGGTAGGAGTCGTCTTAGCCACAGTATACTCAGATTGATGCTTATCAAACAGAGTGACGATGAAGCATCTCAAATCTCTCAAGTTGCACTCTATTGCCTTCACTAGAGCTTGGCAAAACTGGTGCCCAGTTTCCAATTGCGCCTCTGCCGTCTGTCCTCGAATGACAAAAAGTTCTGCAAGCCTTCCGTATGTGGACTTCACCAATACAGTGACCGGCAGATTTCGTGTGCCCTTCAATACATAATTAACGCACTCGGATATGTTTGTCGTCATGTGGCCGAACCGTCTGCCTCCATCCTGGTGCTAGATCCACTTATCGTACTCCATCCTGTTCGCCCAATCGCACATGGCTGGATTCTCAGTCCTCATAATATCAAAACTAATAGTCAAATTCTGCCTCAGTCTTAGCATAAGCTGCATTCAAAAGTAGCCATCTCGCATCCTGACCCTTGAAACTGAGGGTGAAATCAGCTGCAACATGACGAATGCAAAACGCTCTATATGCATGAAGTGGTAGCCAACCACTGTCAGGTGCCTCCACTGCAGCCTTAATGTCATTGTGCCTGTCAGAGATCACCAAAATATCTTCTTGTGGGATCACATGTTGACGCAAGTTAGATAAGAAAAAAGCTCAGGACTCCGCATTCTCGCCTTCCACAAGTGCAAAGACAATGGGCAAGATATTCAAGTTACCATCTTGTGCAATAGCTAGAAGCAAAGTGCCGCCATACTTTCCACACAAATGAGTCTCGTCGATGCTGACTAGTGGCTTGCAATGTATAAATACCTCAATGCATGGAGGAAATGTCCAAAAAAGACGATGAAAGTACACTGTAGACTCATCAACCTGATCACCGACATGTACCAGAAAAGTCTTCAACAACGTTACGGTTCCATCCATCGTGGATTGCACACCAAGGATCCAACAGGACAACTCGACATACGACTCTTTCTAATCCCCGTAGATCTGTGCAACTGCCTTCTGTTTTACCATCCACACCTTCCTGTAACTAGGCTTGAATCCGTAGGTTGCCTCAATAGCTTCTTGCAACACTTTTATCGTAACCGCTGCATTGGGTCCAACCAACGAAAAGATCCTTGCACAAATGAGATGATGATCGAGCTATCAGTGATCGCTCAAAATCGATGTGGCCAAGCAAGTGTGAGGTCCGTTGTACCTTCTAACCTCCCAAGTACTCTTTCGCTGCCGAAGTATGATGCGAATCATCCACGTGCAACCTTTCTCGAACTCCTTGCATCTCCCATGATACTTCAGATGATCTGACTCTATCACCCGGTACTCAACTCTACGACGGATGCTATAATTCTTTATGCTCAACACAGCTCCCTCTTTAGTCTAGAAAGATTGTCCAATCTGAAATTCCCCAGAAGGATTTTTTTTGTGTAATCCTTGACCTTCAAAGATAGGATCTATGTCCGATTGCTAGCAGACGGCTTACATGTTCAGCGTTGAGAAATGTGGAGGGTATTGTTGTGACCCAGAACTGGATGACCCCTGATGTGTAGGTAAGTTTCTAGGAGTATCCTCGTCACTATCCCCCACGATGTGAGCTGGCTCATCGTCTGAATCATCCTCTCGCATCGCATTTTCAACCCGATCCGATTCACCGTCACCTAAAATACCCAAAATCATACGGGGTGACCTAGCTATCCCAACTATAATAGATGGAAGATCAGCCAACAGACAACCAGGTGCAATGATATGCATCAAGGTAGAAGCACCCCCACCGTCGTCAACTGAGGATTCAGCGTTGATGCCCCGTAACTATCGACACCATCTTCCAACTTGGCATACAGCTTGTCTATTCTCACTTCTGGAAAACTGCGCCAACAATGAAATAAAACCTGCATGTCTTCGTCTGGCCCTATCACAAACGTTTCATATTGCACACCAGTTGACACAACCACAATTAGAATCTTTTAGAAATACCTTCTTCACCCACTTAACTCCACACAACCACGCCTTTTGCAATATACTCGTCTTTAGTTCTGACAAAATATTTGTTGGCTGGATAAAAACATTCACTGGTTCGCTATTAGTGAACTTAACACCGTGTCTTTTATTTTTTTTTAATTTTTCAGAACAATGGATTAGAACAAAAAAACTTTTCTCACTATTCATTTGTAAATTTGTGAAAATGACCCTCTACCATCACACCACTTCCTCCTACTTACTATTTATAGGCATTTTTGTGTAGGCATAAACCATTATATCCCTCCCGCGATTTATGCATTGTTGGACTTCGAAAAAAACTGCTGGAAGGAGTGTCGCAATTTTTTCTTTTTTTTTTATTTAAACGTAAACAGTTATACCCTCTGGTGGTTTATGTGTATTGACAATCGACAAATCCCTTATCACGATTTCCATAATAATATAAAAGTTTCATTTGCCTATGCAATATTTAAATATTATAATTTGATAAAATTAAAATGTAAATGATTTATTCTGATAATTTACCCAAAAAAAAAATCCAATGTTAGTCCCAAAATAATTGGTACCAACAAATCAGCCCCCTATAGCACCGACAGACACTCACTCTCAGAGTCGAGATAAGCCTCAATGTAATCCATGAAATTGCACTCGAGTCTCATAGTAGTCTCTGAACTTAAAAGTTCCTCAGAGTCATCCCCGAACTTGCACTCTGGGACTCAAAGTGGTCCTTCCGGCAATTTCAACACACGTGGCGCAACCGGAAAACCTAGCTGGCAGCGTTGGTGACACGTGGGACTCACAACGGCTAGCTGATGTGGCAGAGTAAACTCTTCCGACTCAATTTGGTCCCTCAGGTGAAGTTAAAACCCTAATCCCCTTTTTTGAAGGGCACATTGTTCACTCTGCTGTCTCCTCGTCGGTGCTGTGTTCTTCTGTTCTCCCTCTCTGAAGCCCGAAGGTTATGGCTAGCACGAGCAATGCAGCTGGGAGCTCGAACAACCCACGATCGTTTGGAAGCATCATGAGGAGAATGAATAGAAACAGAGAAGCTCGTTTGTCAAAAATGAAAAAAAAAATCATGGGAAGCCTGGTTTCTCTAAAAGAGGTAAGCCAAAAATGAAAAAAAATGTGGTTCCTCTGTTTTTTTTATATTGTTGTTAATCTAATATTTACAAAAGTTCAGGCCCTTTTTTTCAATTGTAATTGGTGGGTATGAACGCCTCTGTTCTGTTCTCTGTGCTAGGGTTTGATCACTACTGGCTTTCGTAGTGGTTTGGCCAAGAAAATTGTAAAGTAAGAGTGTTTCTTGTGTTTTGATGATATGAAAATGTGTTCTTTATGTGTTAGGGTTTACTGCTCTTAGTGGAGGAGTTTTCAAACTATTAATGTGTTTCAGGACAATGACTCTGATCAATGAATTTGTTAAACAGAGTTTGCATGATCACAGTAGAAGTAAAGATCTTTTGGGAGTTGAAATTTTTTGTAATTCTGATAATGGATTCTGAATTTGACTAATTTACCTAATTGCCTTTCTTTGTATTGGGTTGGTTTAGTTAAACTGAATGTAATATGTAATGCTGTTTAGTTAAACTGAGTGTGTGATCATAAAGGATTCTTGCATACATAAGTTAGAGTAATATAAAGTAAGTTTTTCAATTGCTAATGAAGTTAACTTAGCTATTGGAATAGTCAAATTGTTTGATGAATTTGGTCTGGACTAGTGGATTAGTTGTGGAAAAGGGTATGTAAATTTGAATGGTTTGATCCACCAAGATTGAAGTTAGTGTCTCGAGAACTGCTATCCTTAGTTACACCAAAATAATGTTCTTGATTTCACACTTTCTTATGTTCACATGACACAAATCATTAGCAACATGATCAAAATAAAGGTGAAATATCATATAATTTAACAGTTAACAACTAACAAAGTTAGGCACTCTATTCAATATCCCGGTCCACAATAACATTTTCTAATAAAAATTTTGAAAAAGAAAACCACAAAATAATAGAAGACTTAACTTATATTGTTAATTTGAATATAGTGATAATATAGCATAGTAAAATATTAGAGGAAGAAGGAGAAGTAGAAAAGTAAGGGAGTCGTGCTTTTGTTGCCAACTGTCAAGTAATGAAAAGGAGAGAGTGAGAGTGATGATGAAAATGGTAGAAGAAGATTAGGACTGAATCAATGCTATGATATGAAGAAGATAACAGATGCTATTTAATGAGCTTTCATTAACTACTATTTACCATTACTATTTCTAGATGGTTTTTTTTTTGTTTCATCTCCACCTTCAGTGTTGTATATTATTTTATTGTTTTTTAACCTCTCTAGTTAGTGATTAGTTTAGTTCCAAATTTGGCAGATTTTCTTTATTTCTGTGTGTCTTTTTTTGTTGGTAATAAGTTGTAGTTGTATATATATTTCCTTCAATTGCAAAAGAAAAAAAAGGGTATTGATCTTGGGTTTTGTGGGAACTACATGGAGAGTGAAGTTTGGTGCCTGTCCTTGTGATTTATTTGCCAGTTTGATTTAAGGCATATATTGCTGATTATATATGCTGAATTAATCCTGGACTGATTATATGATGTTAATACACTGGGTTACTGTCTATATATGTAGAATTAATCCTGAACTGATTATATGCTGCATGATGTTCTGTCAATCTATTGTTACTCATTTATCCTGTTCTGCATAATGTTCTGTAACAGTGCTGTGTAGGGACTAGTTTGATGTCACTTACATAAGTCTAGGGACTAGTTTGATGTCACTTGAACAACTCTAGGGACTATTTTGATGTCACTTATATAACTGTAGGGACAGTTTTGCTGCCCGAAAACAACTATCTGACCCCTTCTTTGGTATCTAAAACAGGGCCTTATAAATATAGTTAAGGAGGTTTTTTCAGATGTCCATCACAGATTCTGTGTTTGGCATCTGTGGAAGAACTTCAATAAGCAATGGAAGGATCTCCAGCTTAGAGGGCTACTTTGGGATTGTGCAAGGTGTACTAGCCAAGATGGCTTCCTTGATATCATAAAAAAGATTGAAAGGGTTAATAAAGAAGCCTGAGAGTATTTGAACAAGTGACCCTATGCAAGGTGCAACACAGGGAACTGCTACAAGGCTTGCAAATTTCATGAAGTTTGTGCCCAACCATGGATTCAAGGCACCCAGATACAAAAAAAATGAAGATTATGATGATTATGCTTAGGAAAAGCAGGCTGTTTTTTTTTTGTATCTATTTTGCTGATGTTGTTTACAATGCCTAAAACATTGTCCCAGTTTTGGAGATTTTAGTATTTGAATTTTATCAGGTCAATATGTCAACAACTTTGATATACTTGGTGTTTTGCCTCTATAATATCTTTTTTGAATCAAACATTACCAATTTGAATTATGAATTATGACTTTATTGAATTGAGTTTTCTCAGCCTTTTGTTTATATCTTATCCTCTATTACAAACTTAAGAGTAGTTCAAATCCTGTCCATTTTTATTTCATTGAAAAGAAGTCCAGGAACAAAAGTATGCATATAATCAAACACTTTAATTTCCATTTCTTTCAAACAAAAGGATAGGAACAAGTACATGAACAATGAATGCATATAACATGCATGTCATTTGTTTTTTGCTAGATACAGTTGACCCTGCTGTCTATCCAGCTTTAATACAAGAACACCAATTACAATCAGCAGCATGAACACAAACATCAAAATTCCCTCCATTTTTAGAACCCTAATTTCAGCTTCTAATTTACCAAATTTTTAAGCCATCTTCATCTTCCATTCTTCATCATCAATTGAATGTCTTGTTCTATCATCACATGGCATGGCATCTTCCAAAACTTTATCAACCCACATAAACAATCCACACCATTTCTTACTCACAGTTTGTACATCAAAGAAAATTCAATCAGCACAATTTATATCCATAAATACAGCAATCAACAACAATAATACTTACATTGTAGTTTGGGCAACCCAAGAACGGTCTCCCTGGATTAGAATCCGTCCCTGACCACCGCAGCACCGGTCTCGACCCGCAGGCACACTATTCTGGCAAACGAGCTTCTCTGTTTCTGTTCATTCTCCTCATGATGCTTCCAAACGATCGTGGATTGTTCGAGCTCCCAGCTGCATTGCTCGTGCTAGCCATAACCTTCGGGCTTCAGAGAGGGAGAACAGAAGAACACAGCACCGACGAGGAGACAGTAGAGTGAACAATGTGGCCTTCAAAAAAGGGGATTAGGGTTTTAACTTCACCTGAGGGACCAAATTGAGTCGGAAGAGTTTACTCTGCCACATCAGCTAGCCGTTGTGAGTCCCACGTGTCACCAACGCTGCCAGCTAAGCTTTCCGGTTGCGCCACGTGTGCTGAAATTGCCGGAAGGACCACTTTGAGTCCCGGAGTGCAAGTTTGGGGATGACTCTGAGGAACTTTTAAATTCAGGGACTACTATGAGGCTCGAGTGCAACTTCAGGGACTACATTGAGGCTTATCTCCTCAGAGTCTCACACATAGCCGAAAATTTCGACCGTTGCCGCTCCTTCACTTCTCCGATATGCTACTTAAACTTTGAATTCTTAAATGAAATGAAATGTTCTTAAACTCCAAATTATAAATAAATTTTGAAAAAGGGAGTTCCAATCATGCTACAAGATTAGTTGTTAGTGAATTGAGACAAAATATCATAAGTGTTATCGTTATTACGGGGCAGTATATTGGTGAGAAAGTTTTCATTCCTCGAATGAATTTAATCTCATCTGATCCAGTTTTAGAGAAGACGATTTCCTATTGGACTTTGTTTTGCCATGACCAGTTTTAAAAGTCAAGGGCAACCACTCTCTCATGCCGGTTTGTTTTTGTCAAAACATGTTTTCATTTATGGATAACTCTGTTGCTATAACAAAAAATGCATGAGATACTACTAAAACTGTCATGTGTCAAGAGGTTTTTGAGAAGATTTGGAATATCGTGATATGATAATGCAGTGATTTTCATGAAGATCATGCTTTGAATGTAATGCAAAGCTTTACTTTTATTTTCCCTTGCTATTCATATTGTATTTTCTTAAATGTTATTTGTAGAATTAACAATCAAGAAAATAGATCAATGTTCATAAATAGTATTGATGTTTTTCTAGTTTCACACATCCTTCGTTATATATATAATTGGTAACTGGGTAAGTAATGTTTCAGCAAGCAAGAAAGAAATAAGACTACATTTGGGGATATATATAATTGAAAGTTAACTTCTAGTCCCTTCCTTGCACCAGAAGAAAACACATAAAAGTATTTGAACGAAAGATTTTAACAAATAAAAAATGAAGAAATATCTCCTCAAACCTTGCCATGAGTCATTTCCATTTTGTGCCTCCCTTCACCATAGGCTGCAGACAGACATCTCGATAAACAGGTTCATTTGCAACTTCAATGTCCTAGCTCCAATCAACCCTTCTTCTTTACTTGTTGCAGCAATTTAGTATTTGTCCAATTAAAAGTGGTCACAGAATGGACATGTTCAACGCTTGTAAGACATCCTTAAACTCAAAATCATGTGTTTCTTTGTTGAACCTCTCAACCAGTTTGTACCTCGCATCATTCAAATAGAAAGACTGAACAGTTTCTATTAGCCATTCCGCCTCAGAGTCGGTCAGCTTGCTGGTAAACACAACATCCCCACGGATAAGCACCAAGTCCCTGGTCTCAGTAAATTCTTTGTAAAAGGTCACAGTAAAGTAGGGGGCTGCTTGTGTTCTCCTGGCCTTGTAATCTTCAAGACCTGTAAAAAGAATGTGTGGAGTCTGGCACTGCAAAAAAAGAATGAATATGCATCTCAAGATCAAATTGGAAGAAGAGAAGCAAATAGAGACAACAAAACAAATAAATCGTTTGCATCAACATGGCTGAACTGCACAGTATATTCAAGTTTCCATTAGCTATCTGAATAGATTGGGCTGATAGAATTTCTACTAGTAACCTAAATTTTTAGGATATACATAAAGGTCCAAGGTTAGTATTTATCCTATGTATCAAAAGTCAAAACTGTTTAGACTCTCTTTTAAAAAATCATCAAAGTTTTGTAACACAGTTTTGATTCACAAGTATTAAATAAATTTAGACTAAATGATAAGCGAGATAAATTTTTTATCAAACCTTGAACAAACATTGTCGTATAACCGCTTTCTCTCCACACAGGAATGACAAAATATCGGCTGCTAAGGATAAACAAAGCTGAGGTGAGAACATGACTTCTGGAATGGTACAAATATCGTGATACAAATCTTAATAACAACCATAATAATAATTAAAAAGAAAAAATAATACCATTCTGAAGCTCTATGCTCTAGCAGGTTATAAAATTTTGCTTTCATGGATGCTCCAATATGACCTCTTCCCAAGTGATACGGAAATAAAACAAGCCAAATCATATTATCATAAATAAATAAACAAAACTCTTCAAAAGAAGATATAAATTGTTACACAACAAAATAGCTTTATGATGAATTGCATTCCATGATTCCATCAATGCTAAGAAAAGCTAACTCGAGGTATTCAACATAACACATTAGGCACAAGCAAAAGCATTTTTTTTTTACCAAGTTCCACAAATTCCAGGAAAAAGAATAAGAAAAAAAAAACAAATATAGTAAAAGCAAAAAGCACAGACAAACAAGAGGGTTTTGAGTTTAATCTGATCCTTATCTTAATGCATATAAGTCCATAAGGAAAAGAACAAAGAACTATTTGCTAATTGAGTAATGAGTAGCCCGAAAATTAAAGACTTGCATCATCCCAAATAGAAGCAATATCATCAAGGTAGCGGTCCTTCAATATTTCAACATCTACAATGGAATCCAAGGGCTTTGTCTGCAAAGGAGTGAACCCATTGGCGAACTTTGACATCCTGCAAAATCCAACCGAACCCCATTTTCGAAAATCTCTCGGAATCTCCGGTTGCTGCAATTTCTGGGTAGTTGCTGCAAAGAAAGGGCATTTAAGCAGAATCGGGCTTCGGGTCTTGGACAAAGAAGTTATGGTCCTTGAGATTATTGAAGATACCATTTGCATCGTAGAATTTAGAAATGAGAAAAAGGAACAAATTTGACGATTGAATGAATCAGTGGCAGTGTTTTGTTTTCAGTGGTTAAGCTTGAAAAATTTAGTAGAAGCGATGGTTATGACTTATGAACTTAACTTGGTAAGAGGCCGAGAGCTTGTGATGAGTTCATTAAATTTGTTGAACAAATTTACAAAACAAAACGTTTCAGGCCTTATTTTGGGCCTATATCCAAGTTAGCCCCCACGTGGGCTTGCACATAACATACATGTTGACCAAAATCAAGACCAAAGATCAGTTATGACAACGAAAACATCCCCAATAATATTAAATTAGGGTAACGAATAATTTTTTGTCTTTAAGGTTTGATAATAATTTTAAACATATTTTTAAATTTTATTTTGTTTCAATTTTTTTTTAAATGTTTTTAATTTGCATCAAATATATCTCTGACAGCTAACTTTTTAAAAAATTTAAGATCAATCCAACAAGAATACATGATAATTGTTTAATTTGTTTGTATCGAAGGTTGTTCTTATATAATTGTTATTAAATTGGTTCTAAATTTTTTGAAAAATTAGTCGTCAAGAACATATTTGATTCAAATAAAAAAATTTTGAGATAAAATTAAAACAAAATAAAATTTAGCAGTATTTTTAAAATTTTTGCTAAACTTTAACTACAAAAAATATATTTTATCCTATTAAATTATGAGCAATACTAGGAGGCCAGCAACTTTTGTGATTGTTAGCCATCAATTAGCAATTAATAATGATTTAATGGTGTGAGATTACATCAATTGGCCATCCAATGGTGAGAGATCATTCACTTTTCTTTTGATGGTTAAGTGCTGGCCACAAAATACAAAAATTGATGGCCTCCTAGACTTTCTCTTAAATTATTAGTAGTACCCTAACAGTAAAATTAGTTTATTTAAAAAAAAAAGAATTCAAAAATTTAGTATTGAAATTTTCAACTCTTAATTTATAAGAGACATGTTAGAGAATTATTAGAATTTATTATTTTTTATTAGCAGTTAGCTATCATTATTTAAAAGTGTAGGTTAAAATATATTATTAGATTACAAGACTATAAAAATTGAATTAATGGACAAAAACAATAAATTTTGATAGTCTTTTATTATTTCTCAATTTATAATACTTAATTTAGTCTTCCCACAGAAAGAAAATTTTATGACAAATAAGAACCATAAGAAAAAATGTTGAGTGTATTTTTGTTTTATTTTATTTTTTGCTTGTTTAGGGTATAGTCTCTTGTTTATTTCATGGAGCATTCCAACCTTTGTTTGTTAATGAGAAATGCGACATAAAAAGAGTGAGAAGATAAACAAAATGGATATCCAGTAGCAGAGTTTAGTTCACACAAG
Organism: Arachis duranensis; assembly: GCF_000817695.3. Taxonomy (NCBI): domain Eukaryota; kingdom Viridiplantae; phylum Streptophyta; class Magnoliopsida; order Fabales; family Fabaceae; genus Arachis; species Arachis duranensis. The sequence continues at coordinate 99,151,388 of NC_029776.3, forward strand.
GTGGCATGCCCCCAAACTTTTTATAAAAAAATTAATAATATTTTTTTAAAAGATAAAAAATAGTTTAATTGGTTTACATACTTTACTATGACTTAAAATACCCAATAAATTTAATAAGCAACACTTTCTCTACTTTTGAGTTCAAATATAAAAAATTAGATATTTTTATTTATTTAATTTAATATTATTTTATATTTTATTATTTATTTAATTTAATTTTTTATATGATAAAAAATAATAAAATATTCAATAAGTATTAATATTATTGTATTTGTATAAATTGATAAAAAAATTAATAAATATTATAAATTTTAATATTTGTCCTTCTAACTTCTTTTTTTACATATTTTACAGGATATATATTCAAATTTTTATATAAAATAATCATGAAAAATCAAAGAATTGATGTATTTTTAAGAGGAATGCTAATATTTAAGAAGGAAAACATATAACTTTTACAATATCAACACCTGTAGATAGTTCTTCTACTTTAATGAATCACGAAGAAAGTGAGATACAACCTTCAAAAGTTCAAAAGTTACATCTGATGAGTTTGACCTTAATTTTTTGGAACAAGACCTTGAAAACGGCTTTAAATTTGGCAATATCATCCAAATATTAGACGAGTTTATTTTAAATGGAGTTCATATCAAAAGTTTTTTGACAATTATTTTCTATCATGGTCTCTCCAAAAATTTGTTTCAAGTTTCTCTACTGGTTGTGTGGAATAGAAATGCTTGTCCTTTTATGAATGAGAAAAGAATTTCTTATAGTTCTACTATGAATAATTTCTACGTAAAAAAAAATAGCAAGCTAAAGTGTTTAACTCAGTATTGCCCTTTCACATAACATGATATCACTTTGCATTTGCAACTTCCAAAAGTATCATTTTGGAAATGGAAGAAGTTTGAAATGAATTTAATTAAAGCTGCTAAGCATGCAAAAGATATATACTTGATTTAATAATGAGGCTCAAATTTTTCTAGTGACAATAATATAATTATGATTCTTTATTTATTTGAGGATAAACAAAAATCTAAGTTTGGTATTGTGATTTATGAGCATTTTTTAGTAGTTTCTTAGTAAATTATGTTAGTAAAGTCAGTGACAATCAATTAGGCAATTAAAAATCAATTTCAATTAAGCAATTAACAGTCACACAACAAGAACGGAACCTATTAACAATTATAAAAAATTTGCCGATTGAATGAATCAGTGGCAATGTTTTGTTTTCAGTGGTTAAGCTTGAAAAAGTTTAATGGAAGCGATGGTTATAACTTATGAGCTTAACTTGGTAAGAGGTTGAGAGCTTGTGAATTTACAAAACAAAACGTTTCAGGCCTTATTTTGGGCCTATATCCAAGTTAGCCCCCACATGGGATTGCGCATAACATACATGTTAACCAAAATCTAGACCAAAAATTAGTTATTGACAATGAAAACATTACCAATAATATTAAATTAGATTAAAGTATATTTTTTATCTTTAAAATTTGATAATAATTTTAAAAATATTCTTAAGTTTTACTTTGTTTTAATTTTGTACTAAAATTTTTCGATTTACATCAAATATATTCCGGACAGCTAAATTTTCAAAAAACTTAAGATCAACCTAACAATAATACATCATAATTATGTTTGATTTGCTTGTATTAAAGGTTGTTCCTATATAATTGTTGTTGAATTGGATCTAAATTTTTTAAAAAATTAGCCGTCGGAAACATATTTGATGCAAATCGAAAACTTTTAAAACAAAATTAAAATAAAATAAAATTTAGAAATATTTTTAAAATTTTTGCTGAACTTTAGAGACAAAAAATATATTTTACCCTATTAAATTGTTAGTAGTTCCTAACAATAAAATTAGTTTTTTTTTAAAAAGAGTTCGGAAATTTATTATCAAAATTCTCAATTATTAATTTATAAGAAACATGTTAAAGAATTATTAGAATTTATTTTTTTGACTAGCAATTAGCTATCAATATTTAAAAGTGTAGGATAAAATATATTATTGAATTACATGACTAAAAATTAAATTGATGACTAAGAATAATAAATTTTAATAATTTTTTATTATTTCTCAATTTATAATACTTAATTTAATCCACAGAAAGAAAAATTTATGACAAATAACTGAATAAGAACCATAAGAAAAGATGTTGAGTGTATTTTTGTTTTATTTTATTTTTTGCTTGTTTAAGTATAAGTTCAGTTTGAATTGGTTTTTGAAAAAAATAAGTATTTTTTCATCTTTTTAAAAAAAACTTTAACAGACAAATTATTTTACAAATAGATAGATTTTAAAAAAAAAATTTAAGTATTAAAAAAATCTTTTGTTTTTATTTTTTTTAAGATGTATCCAAATAAATTTTAAATTAAATAAAAGTACTTTATTTTAAAAAAAATATATATTTTTTTTAACTAAAAAAACCCAATCCAAACTATCACATAGTCTCTTGTTTACTTCATGGAGCATCCCAACCTTTGCTTGTTAATGAGAAAAGCGACATAAAGAGTGAAAAGATAAACAAGATAGATATCGTTGTGTGGAATAGAAATACTTGTCCTTTTATAAATGAGAAAAGAATTTCTTCTAGTTCTACTATGAATAATTCCTACCTAAAAAAAGAAATAGAAAATAGCAAACTAAAATGTTTAATTCAACATTATTGCCCTTTTACATAACATGATACGACTTTGCATTTACAACTTCTAAACATTTCATTATGGAAATGGAAGAAGTTTGAACTGAATTTAATTAAAGCTGCTAAGCATGCAAAAGGAAACACATAAAATTATTTGAATGCAAGATTTTAACAAATAAAAAATGCTCCTAGAGCCATGAGTCATTTCCATTTTGTATCTCCCTTCACCATAGGCTGCAGACAGACATCTCGATAAACAGGTTCATTTGCAACTTCAATGACCTACATCCAATCAACCCTTCTTCTTTGCTTGTTGCAGCAATTTAGTATTTGTCCAACTAAAAGTGGTCACAGAATCGGCATGTTCAACGCTTGCAAGACATCCTTAAACTCAAAATCATGTGTTTCTTTGTTGAACCTCTCAACCAGTTTGTACCTCACATCATTCAAATAGAAAGACTGAACAGTTTCTATTAGCCATTCCGCCTCAGAGTCAGTCAGCTTGCTGGTAAACACAACATCCCCACGGATAAGCACCAAGTCCTTGGTCTCAGCAAATTCTTTGTAAAAGGTCACAGTAAAGTAGGGGGCTGCTTGTGTTCCCCTGGCCTTGTAATCTTCAAGACCCGTAAAAAGAATGTGTGGCATCTGCACTGCAAGAAAAGAATGAATATGCATCTCAAAATCAAATTGGAAGAAGAGAAGCAAATAGAGACAACAAAATAAATAAATCGTTTGCATCAACATAGCTGAACTGAAACGGTATATTCACGTTTCCATTAACTATCTGAATAGATTGAGCTTATAGAATTTCTACTAGTAACCTAGATTTTTAGGATATAAATAAGGGTACAAGGTCAGTGTTTATCCTATGTATCAAGGTCAGACTCTATTAAAAAATCATCAAAGAGTTGTAACACAGTTTTGATTCACAAGTATTAATTAAATTTAGACTAAATGATAAGCGAGATAAAATTTTTAACAAACCTTGAACAAACATTGTTGTATAACCGCTTCCTCTCCACACAGGAATCACAAAATATCGGCTGCCGAGGATAAATAAAGCTGAGGTGAGAACATGAATTCTGGAATGGTACAAATATCGTGATACATATCTTAATAACTACAATAATAATAATTAAAAAGAAAAAATAATACCATTCTGAAGCTCTATGCTCCAGCAGGTTATAAAGTTTTGCTTTCATGGATGCTCCAATATGACCTCTTCCCAAGTGATACTGAAATAAAACAAGCCAAATCATATTATCATAAATAAATAAACAAAACTATTTAAAGGAGACATAAATTGTTACACAACATAATAGCTTTATGATGAATTGCATTCCATGGTTCCATCAAAGCTAAGAAAAGCTAACTCAAGCTATTCAACATATCACATTAGGCACAAGCAAAAAGCATTTTTTTTACCAAGTTCCACAAATTCCAGTGAAAAGAATAAGAAAAAAAAAACAAATATAGTAAAAGCAAACAGCAAAGACAAACAAGAGGATTTTGAGTTTAATCTGATCCTCATCTTAATGCATACAAGTCCATAAAGGAAAGAACAAAGAACTATTTGATGCATGCTAATCGAGTAATGAGTAGCCCGAAAATGAAAGACTTGCATCATCCCAAATAGAAGCAATATCATCAGGGTACCGGTCCTTCAATCTTTCAACATCTACAATGGAATCCAAGGGCTTTGGCTGCAAAGGAGTGAACCCACTGGCGAACTTTGACGTCCTGCAAAACCCAGCCGAACCCCATTTCCGGAAATCTCCCGGAATCTCCGGCTGCTGCGATTTCTGGGTAGTTGCTGCAAAGAAAGGGCGTTTAAGCAGAAACAGGCTTCTGGCCTTGGACAAAGAAGCTATGGTCCTTGAGATTGTTGAAGATACCCTTTGCATTGTAGAATTCAGAAATGAGAAAAAAGAACAAAGTTGACGATTGAATGAATCAGTGGCAATGTTTTGTTTTCAGTGGTTAAGCTTGAAAAATTTTGTAGAAGACTGAAGAGGATTTGCATATCTCTGGATGCATCCTATACCTGCCATGATAAAAAAAAAATCAGGAAAAGAATTCAGCACAAATTCAGCACAAAGTTTCAAATATTTGATCAAGTTGAAACTTGTCCCATGTAGAATTTATCTGCTTCCCACACGTTCTGTCCGTTCAAGCGTAGTGGCAAGAATAATGGGACTCATCAGTAACTGAAACTACATATCAACAAGCACCTTGTAAAATATATAACTATCTTTAAATTAAAACATTTCACCGGTCACTTTTAATTTGAGAATTAGTTGTATTTGGTATGAAAATTTTGATTTGTAAATTGGAAACCGGCAGTTTCTACCTACATATATATCTATATCTATATTCAGATATCATTATTGGCCAATTATCAAACAGATCCAGCAATCAGAAGTAATTTCCCTAAACAATGAACAACAAATAAAATAATGAACAGTGAACCACAGAACCAGCAATCAGAAGCAATTTCCCTAAGACCTTAAACGATGAACAACAAATAAAACAATGAACAGTAAACCAGCAATCAGAAGCAATTTCAGTAAACAACAAGGTTCTGAAAACCGGACCGGTTATCAAACCGCTCTAGTCACTAGTTTACTGATTTATTGGTCCAACCGGTTCAACCACGGTTCAACCGGAATAACCGTTTTCTAATAAAATAATAAAATATAAATAAACACACTAAAACAAATTAAAGTCCAATATAAACTTTAAATTATCATCCCAATTTAAAATACTACATCAACCAAAATCTTAAATCTTGTCAAAGTACAAATTCAAAAGTTAAATAATCTTTGATCTCATCAATTAATAATATAATACTCATTATATTATTAAGACAATCACAATTTATGCACAATTTTAACAAAATTGTTAGCACAAAATTAATAAAGATTAATAAGGATAAACATAAGACCGATTATAATGAACAAGTCATAGTTTCAAATTCATAAAAACTGAATGATTTATAAATTGCATAGTGATAATATTAACATTGCCAACTAATAAATGGATATTAGAGCCTTAAACTCTATTTAACAAGCTGTAACATGACCTGAAGTGAACATGGTGGATGATCATGAACAAGCTCTACTGAAAAAAACAGATTGAAGAACCAAAAAGAAAGGAAAACTTGGAATGCTAGAATACTGTGTAATTGCTATTTAGAAAATGAACATATTAACAATGCTATAGACTCCTTTTTAACAAAACTATTCTCAATTGATATACCAGATATATATTTCCTATAACTATTCAGAACTTAACTTCACAAAATGATTTCACTATCTTTTGTACCCTTTACAAAAATAACAAATTAACCAATTTAGTTAATACACAACTCCAGCAGGTAATCTGCTTCATACACTCCTCAAAAGCGGTCCAAAATCATTTGCAATAGCAGTGAACTATGCTTCATAAACAACTCAAATTGTCAAAATCAGAAACATAAGGACACTATTTAGAATCTAGAGAGGCATACAAATTTCAAGAAATGCATAATTGGCAAAATTGATCAAGCATGGCAAAGCTAAGTTATCAAAGAAAAATTTTAATTCACCACATAAACACAGCACAACTGAGCACAAAATACACAGAACATCAATGAAAAAGCCACAGAACATTACAAGACATCACAACAGCAATGACCAGAGCTAATTAATCAATTAAATATTCAATAATCAATCAATCATTCAATAATCAATATAATTTCTGAACGAAAAATAAAAACAAAAGGAAACAAGCAGTAGCAGTGAGCAGAGAAGCCATTGCCTTCTTTGATCTGAGCAGTCTGGGCAGAGTATGAGGAAAAGTGGTTGAGCACGACGGACAACGGCGACGAGGCGACAAGCATGACAACGGATGGCAGCAGACGGCTCTGCAGAGGTAGACAGACGGAAGCTCCTGAAAGCGACGGACAGCGGCAGAAGCTACTGTAAGCTAGGGTTTCTTTTTGGGAGAAGAGAGCTTCGTTTGAGAGAGTGAGAGTTGAGAGGAGTTGGAGTGAACAGAGGTTGGAGAGCTTAAGAACGACGACGGCGCGACGGACGGTGTCTCCCTCCTTGCCGCGGCGGTGGAGGCTACTGCTAGGGTTTTGTTTTTTGGGGGGAGAGAGGTTCGTTTGAGAGGAGGACGAGGCTATTGAAGGCATTCCACTTTTTATTTTTATACAAAACGCAAAACGGCAACGTTTCAGGAAAACCGGCCAGGTTCCGCTTCGATCTGACCGGCCGGTTCAACAGTTTTTGAGCGGTTTTGTAATTACCGGTTTTATAAGTTAAACCAAACCATAAAGACATCTGGTTTGCTGTTAAACCGATCGGATCTGCCGGTCCAGTCCGGTTTTCAAAACATTGGTAAACAATGTACAACAAATAACACAATGAACAACAATAAGAAGTTGTTGAACATAATAAAACAATGAATCAATAATGTTCAATCAAAATAACCTTTTTATAGTAAAATAATATAAACTTTAAAATATCATCCAAAATTAAAAGTACTACATCAACCACAATATTGTAATCTCATCTAAATACAAACTTAAAAGTCAAATAAATAGCAAAGGAAAAATCAAACATGAAATGCCAACATCAAAATTTGTCATCAATAATCAAAATCCGCAAAAATTTGCTCCAGATTTACCAACAACCTAATAACAGATATAGAAGATATAGTGAATGAAAATCCTGTGAGCAAAAATTTAAAGGTTGAGCTAAGGAGAGCTATGAAAATAGCGATAGAAGGCTAGAGAATAATGACGAAGCAGTTAGCCAAGCCAACCAAACTCACTCATCGGAGGTGCCAGAAGAAAGCAATATTGTTTTTAAGGACCATGAACTATTGGAGGAAGATCAAGAGAACACCAGTAAGCTCCAACACACAAGCTGTATAGGTAGTGAAGATCTTATCACAGGCAAGGAAACAAAGCACTAGACAATGAAGCAAGATGATGAGCAGCTGAGAAAGATTAAACCGTGAAAATCAAATTTATTCATTATTATCATCTTTCAACAATACATGATTTCACAATTTAAAACCTTATTCACCAGCTTCTCTTCTAATTCATCTGGAATATGCGCAAATGCACTTTACAGTATCCAAATATCCAAATATAATAACTCAATAATCTCAAGTTCTCAACTCTCAAAGACAGCAACAGGTATACAACAAAAAATTAACAACGAAAGACAGAAGCAGAACCATAATAGAATCAAACAAAATCAGTCAATCACTATAAAAAATGAAATTCAAAATAGAAATTAAAGACAATAGAACTACAAATTATCAATCCTAAACCACAGACAAAAATAATTGAAGAAAAAAATGAAAAATCAATAAATCACAAATTAAAAATTATTAATTAACAATATTCAACCATTATTCAACCTAGGAATTCATAGATTAATTAACAATTATTCAACCCATAAAGCCATAACAAGTTCAGATATTATTCAACAATAATTATTCAACAATTATTGTTAAAAAAATAGTAAAATACCTAGAAGAATAGAGCTGGCAATGGAGGCATGAACAGAACTGGCGACGAAGGCAAGAATAGAGCTTGCGACGGAAGAGCAGAGCTTGCGACAGAAGAACAGAGATGGCACCGGTGCGGTGGAACAGAACTACGCAACGGAGGCAGGAAGCGAGCCCGGCGACTGTGCTTCCACTGCTGAGAGTCTGAGATGTTAGCTGAGTGAGGGACTGAATGAGCTTCGAAGCTCCAACCGACAACAGCGTCAGGAGCAGTCCAGCGGCTGAACGAAAGGGAGGGATTGAGCTCGCCGGTGTTGAGAGGAATGGCCAGCTCGAGGGTGATGGGAGGGATGAGAGAGGGAGTGTGTGCTGCGCCGTTGGAGAGTTGGAGGGAGTTAGGGTTGGTAGGATTGGGGGTGTTTTACTGAATGCTAAACGGTTTCGTTTTGGCATTTTTGGGCAAAATAAGAAAATCGGCCGGGTTTCGATTCGGTTCGATTTACTAGTTACCGGCCGGTTTATCGGTCCAATTCCAGTTTTTAATTTTACGGTTTTAGAATATAACAGAACCATAATTCTCATTGGCTTGTAGTTCAACCGATTCGACCGACCGATTCGAACCGGTTTTCAGAACATTGATAATTATTGAGCAACAACCAACGACAATGAATCAATCATTATTGAATAGAAATTAGTCAAATTACACACCTGACTTGGAGGCTTGGGCTCCATATTTGACTTGAATCGATGGCTGGGTTGCTCGGTATTGTGCTGTGCTGCGGGTGGCCAGATCGGTCCTGTTGATGGCACCTGGGGTGGTGCACTGCTAGCTGCTGGATGGTGCTGGGTGGTGTAGTGTCCACGATCGCGACTCCGCGAGGGTGGTCATGGTTAGGGCTGGGTGGTGTTATCCACGAGGAGGTGTTGGGAGCCTGGGAGGAAAGGATCGACGGCACCGCGAGATGGTGGGAGGAAGGACTTCACCGGCGTTGGGAGATGCTGCAAGAAGGTGAGTTCGCCACTGGCCTTGGGTTTCGTCGAGTGAGACTGAGAGAGAGTACAGTGAGAGAGTGCGAGAGTGAGAGTAGAGAGTGGCTACGGCTAGGTTTACGTTTGGTGGTGGGTTAGGTTAGGTTAGGTTAGGTCATGTTTGAGGTTGGGGGTTGGTTTTTAGGGTTTTTTATAAAACACATAAATTGTAATATCATTCTCCAACATTAAAAATAAGTGAATTTACTCAGAATATATATAAAAAAGAATTGCAAATTCAAAAACCATTTTTTCATCTAGTGGTAGGAGGAGTGGGGTGTTTAGGCTTTAAGGTAGCGTTTGGTGGAGAGACAGAGACGAAAAGACTGAGACTGAGGGACAAATACTAAGAGACAAAGATTGGAATAAATCTCAGTATTCTGTTTAGTACAAAGTGGGAGACAAAAATTGAAATAAGAATGAAATTCTAATTGAATTTGTACAAAGGGTAAAATTGAAATTAATTAATTGAAATGAAGGTATTTAAGGTATAAAATGTTTTTAAAGTTTCAGTCTCCATCTCTAAAAATTTTAGTCTCCTGTGTACCCACTTTTTAGAGGTACTGAAATACTGAAATTTTGGGGACAAAGACAAAAATTTTAGTACCAGTCTCTGAACCAACAAACATGATACTGAATCTCAATCTCCTAGTCTCTGTCTCAATACCTCAAAATAAATGCTACCTAAGTGCACATGCCATGCATTTATTAATTCATGCAAAGGTAGTGCTCTATGCTCAGTTGTTGTGTTATGGACTTGTGGTTCTGCTGACTCTCTGTTATCCTTTTCCTTCAACCATGTTTTTGTACATTAAAAATGTTTTTCTCACATATTTGTTTAACTTTATTACATTTTTACAGTGCAAATAATTCTGCAAAAACCAATATCCTTTATCCTCTGTAAATGTTAATAGTCATCCCTTACTAGTTTGCTTTATATCCTTGCTGAGTCCTTGAAATCTAATCCACTTATGAAGTATCTAGAGAAACTAAGGGCTTTGGCTGCAAAGGAGTGAACCCACTGGTGAACTTTGACGTCCTGCAAAACCCAACTCAATCCCATTTGCGAAAATCTCCCAGAATCTCCGGCTGCTGTATTATCAAAAACTTCATAGATATAGTCATCATTGATTAACTCTTCAATAATAGAACTCGTAATAGATACCGTAAGAGGATCTCTAAGGAATGTAAACAAGGAAGAAGTTAATGTTGAATAATTAGAATAGGTTTTGAGAAACCAAAATCTGAACATTGAAAAAATGATATTAATTAAAACTTACACATTCAACATAGGTTCTGGCTCCGTTTTTCTCAGTGAAGATTCTTCGACAACCTACTTTTCGGGTTTTGGAGGGCAGCTGTAAGAAACAGAAGAGAGTCCAAAGACAAGAACACATTGAATTCATTTCTGGATTCAACTGAACCACAATTAAACCATGTAGTGAACCGAAATTATCGAAATTTGTAAAAACAGTAAAACTTACACATCAACAGGTACTTCTTGTTCTGATTGCTGCACTGTTGCTTTTTCACAGGGCTATTGTTGCGTTTCCAGAGGGCTGCTGCATTAAACAGTAAACATTTCAATAATTATAACTATTATCATATTCCATTAAAAATAATAAAAAGTATTTTATGAGCCCACCGAACCAATCCCATTGATGCACTGAATAAAACATGATAAATAATGAAACAGCTAGAAAAGCATTGAACAAGATTCATGTGGTGAATAAATATTTATAAACTTACTCATTATCAGAAGTTTGCTGTGTTTGATTTTTTGGAGGGACATAGATGAAGTCATATTTGATCAACTCTTCTTGAACAGAACTTGGAAGAGACAACGCAAGAGGAGGTCTAAGAAATATAAACAAGGAAGAAGTTAATGTTGAATAATTAGAATTTGTTTTGAGAAACGGGAATTTTCACATTGAAAAACTCACATTTCCAAAGGTTCAGAACAAGTTTCTTCTCGAAAGTCAATGATTTGTAGCTTAGAATCAGGTGTAGTGCTAGTGACATTCAAACACGTTTTTCGTGTGATTAGCTAAACAAAAATTAATTACCTAAATCTAAAAGAGTAACATAAATATTTTTAACTTACACTGGTGGAGTTTTAAAACTCTTTCTTGGGTGTATTTTCTTTTTTCTAAAATATTTTACCGGGCGTTCTGGGGTATTTTCCTAAAAAAAGATAACAAATTAAAATTAGAAACCAAGATTAAAAGCAGAGGTCTAGAAACACATTAAATTCATTTTTGGGAACCACTGAACCGAAAGTAAAGCATGCAATGAACCAATTTACCTGGTATTGTCTGTGGCATTTACAGACGGTGTAGAGCTTGCTTGAGTCTGCAGCTGTAAGAGATGTTCGCCATCCAGATTTACAATCGGCACTCTAAGCAAGATAAATAAATATTAGTAATTGAATTTAGAGGAATTAGAAAAGGTTATAGCAAAAGTAAGCAAAGAAAGAAAAATAACTCCGTATAAGAAACTGAATCTTACGTCTGAGAGAATTTATTTCGTGCCTCTGTTGAGTCAAACTAATCTGGAGCAATGTTTGCTAACTGAGCTCCATCATTTCTTTTCTTTGATCTCTTTTCTCTTATCGTCTCCAACGCTTGTCTTCTTCTTTCCGCAGCGTTGTCTTTTGCTTGTTCAGTTCTAAAAGTTCATAAAATAAGTATCAAGAAACCTAAAACGAAAGTATCAATAAAAGAAAATATGATTTGAGAAACTTACTCCTTGTCAGATTGGGTTTGTGTTTTTGCCACCCTTTGCGGTTGTTTTCTTTTTATTATGGGTGTTTTTTCGATTTATTTTTCTCTGCAAGACAGACAAACACATCAAATTTATACCAGAGAAAAATATAAGCAAGAACAAGACACTAACAATCAAGTCAACCAAATTGACAGACACCACCGAATCGAACTCAATTAAAGGCCTGAACCGAAAATTAGAAGACTACTGAACGAAAGCAATTCATTTGCTGAACAAAACGTGATACATATGCAATCAACAAAACATTTAAGAGAAATTATGCAATACTTACTGTCTTTTAGATTTGCTTGTGCTCTCTGAATCTGTCGGCACATGCTTCCTTTTTTTACTTTGTTTTTTAACCATCTTCTATGGTTGTTTTCTTTTCTTTGTGCTAGTTTTTTCAATTTCTTCTTCTCTGCAATACATAAGAACAAGCGCATAAGAACAAATTTAAGCTAAAACAAGTTAAAATAAAATCAATATGAACATTAAACTTACTGATTTTCAGATTCACTTTTGCTTTTTGAATCCATGGGAATGCTTTCAGTTTCACTTATTATTTCTGAATCCGTCTCAACAAGCTTTTATTTTTTAACCACCTTCTTTCGTCTTGTTCTCTTTGCTGGTGGTATTTTTTCGGATTCAGATTCAGATTTAGATTCAGAAAACCTTTCTTCTTCCGAAGAAGAATCCAGATCGACAATTTTCTTTTTATTTTCTTTCTTTTTTCTTTCTTATCTAACTTCCTTGTTTTTGTTTTTTCCTTATTTTTTTCCTTTCTGTACAGAAGTCCCTAAAATAGAAACAAGGACTCAACTATTTAATGAGAAATATAATAACAATCATTTGAATCAACATGAGCAACCCACTTAACCGAATGATACTAATGTGCTGAATAAGACGCCATAAAACATGATAATTATTTAATGATAAAAAAATATTTTTGCATGCACAAGGACTCAATTGAACACACTAACAATCAGGTGAACCAAAGTGAGAAAGCCCACCGAACCGAACAAGATTCATATGGTGAATAAAATGTGACAAACATTTAATCATCAAGAAAAATGTTTCTGAATGCACAAGTATTCAAATGAACACACTAACAATCAGGTGAACCAAAGGGAGCAAGCCCACCGAACCGAACAAGATTCATATGGTGAATAATACGTGATAAACATTTAATCATCAAGAAAAATATTTTTGAATGTACAAAGATTCAAATGAACACATTAACAATTGCAAGTAGAACAAATAAATTAATTATAATCTAAAACACAAGTTTATTTAGTGAGTATAGTATTTTAGAAGCATTTGAAACCAAATTTTAGTAGAGTATTTACCAATGGTTCTGTTGCTTCATTGGAAATCCAGTCGAGCATTATTTGCTTTGTCTAATGGGCCACCCACGGTGTCGGAGGAGCATCAGGTCTGAACGGGCGAGGGAACTTGGTTTCATGGAAGTATATCAGCATTAACACAAAAACACAGCCATCAACGGACTGTTTCCTCCCCTTTCTTTTGTTTTCAATTTCTTTCATCAAGAAGTTGAGCACATATTTTGCCCAATTCCACTCCTGAATGTTGTCCACATGAAAGATTGGCGGCTTATGGATTGGGGAGGCCACACTTACCGTCGTCGGCAGCAAGAAGTACTTTTGTATGAAGACAACAAAAGTCCTCTTGAATTTTTCCGGTTCTCCTCCCCTTCAACGCTCATGTCCAGCACATTCCTTGTCTTCTGGATTCAGTTTGGTGTAATCAACCTTTTCATCAAAACGATTTCCTACAATATTTTAATAGCAAAATCATCCAAAAAGGCTCAGTTTAATTTTCTGTACACCAATGAACTAAAAATAAGCAAGAAGTAGAAAGTGTATTACCGCCGTTGTTTATGCCCAGCGCAGCTGCTACTTTTCAAGGAGTTATGTATATTTTTTCTTGGAGAGTTTTCAAGCATCCCTTAGTGTCATCATAGCAATCAATCAATTCTCTCAAGAGGGTGTGAGAGGCATTCATTTCCAGGACATGTGCCAGGGCACCAATCCCATTTCTTCCACTATATCTTTCTTTTCCTAACTCATATCCCTCAACACTGTTGCTATTGCCTTTGTTTGGCATCTACAAGCATGAGTTTTCTGCAAGTTTTGAAACAGAATGCAAGGATATATTTATAATACAAAATAGATATTATTCGAATGAAAGCGGATAAATATATTTAATATGCTTACGTTATAGTGCGGCTTCTCCTTCTTTGTCACCATTGTCTTGTTCTGTTTTGCTATAATGAAAAACTTTGGTCAATACTTCACTCAATACACCGATAACACAAGCTTGTATATCTTAATCAAGTCAATTAAAATGTCATAGGCCACTGAACCGAAACTTATTCATGCACAGAATCAAACATGATAAATAATGAAATAGCTAGGAAATGATTGCTGCATGCTATCACAATAATCTTAAACCCTGAACAAAGTAAAAGGAGGCCACCGAACCGAACAACATTCATTTGGTGAATAAATCGTTATCAACTTTTAATCATCAAGAATAGTATTTCTCCATGCAAAAGAAATACTGAATAGTGTAACAACCAAGTACAAAGCCCTAATTACACTATCTACTGAACTGAATGAAAACAAGAACAAATATCATTCAAAGCCCTATTTATACTGTAAAAATGCAATCACAATAACCCTAAACCCTGAACAAATCAAATATCAAGTAAATCAAATTCACAAAGGCCACCGAACCAAATAATGTTCATGTGGTGAATAAATGGTGATTAACTTTCAATCAACAAAAATAGTATTTCTCCATGCAAAAAATACTGAACTGAATAACAACCAATTTCAAAGTCCTAGTTAAACTATCCACTGAACTGAATAAAAATAACAACAAATTTCATTCAAAATCCTAGTTATATTGTAAAAATGCAATCATAGTAACCCTAAACCTTGAACAAAGTAAAAGAAGACCACCGAATCGAATATTGTTTATGTGGTGAATAAATAGTGATCAACTTTCAATCAACAAGAATAGTATTTCTCCATGCAAAAGAAGTACTGAACAGAGAAACAACCAATTTCAAATCCCTAGTTACACTATCCATTGAACTGAATGAAAATAACAACAAATTTCATTCTAAGCACTAGTTATATTGTAAAAATGCAATCACAATAGTTCGATCTACTAAACGAAGCAAATCAATCCAGTAAACCTAAAATGCAACTAGGAGAAAATGCGTCATTGCAAGATTTCAAATGAACAGTAGTTTTTTTCATACCTTTGGTAGTCTCTGTTGCTGTTTTCATTTGTTTCTGGTTGTTCCTTGCCAAATATTCTCATGATTCTTCTCCATAGTAGTGGTTTTCACAGAGAACATGACTGAAGTTTGAGTGATTTTGAGAGATATTCGAAGAGAATGAGTAGTTTCGTGTTGAGGAAGAAGTAATATTTTTTCATCATGAGCGCGAAGTAACGAAGGATTTTCGGACGTCTGTTTTCACTCGTCATTAATACGCATGATTCTATTTGGACTTGGGTCAACTTGGTTACATGAATGTGTAGGACAATATTATTGTCAGCATAATTAACACAAGAACTATTCCTTTTGCCATCTTAATTACCTTTGAAAAGAAATAAAGATTTACAAACTATTTATATAGGCATACAACAAAACATAGCATTTTGTAACAATTGTTTTTAGGTTTAGTTACTTTGTTGGTCCTATAGTTTTGCGAAATTTTCAATTAGGTTCTTATACTTTTTTTTCTTTTAATTGAGTCTTTGTATCAAATTTTTTTTAATTGGGTCTCTACACATTTTTTTCCTTTATTTAGGTCCCTATACCAATTTTTTTTAGTTGGATCCCTATAAAATTAAGCTAATTACTATTAAGAAGGATTTAATTGAAAAAAAAATTTAGTGTAAGAACTCAATTAAAAAAAAAATATAAGAATTTAATAAAAAATTTCACAAAACTATAAGAACTAACAGAAAATCCAAATAAAGTTGTTACATTTTAGTACACTTTTTTTTAAACAAAAGTTGCTCATTATTGTTACAAAATACGAATAATGAGCATAATTGCATTTATGTTCGTTATTATTATTTTGTATCGAGTAGTCTATGTCATCCAATGTTTTGATGCGGAAAAGAGTTACAATAGATAAAATTATATATAATATGTCACTTTAAATATATATAAAAAATAAGATGTACATATTTGCACAAATTTTTTTTTGAGGTCTGTTATACATACAAGTCTTTTTGTCTTATAAATTATACAAGTTGTCATAAATCCAAGAAAAAAAATATGCGCTCTTTCAACAACATATTCACTCTTCGTCTTCTTTCTCAATCAAAATGCAAACCATAAAAAAAAAAAACACGCGCTCCTTCCACAACATGTTCACTTTTCCTCTTCTTCCTCAATCAAAATGCAAACCATCAAGATTCAAGAGACATTCAAAACAAACTACTATGATTCTGCAGAAACGTTCCAACTCTTCGCGAAGAGTAGAAAAAATCAAGAAAAAAAGATACAAATCTCCATAAAAAATTACCAGAAAAAGGAAGAAACATTATTCAAGGTACTGTTTTACTGTTCTTCTAGGTTTTTCTTCTAGATTGTCTCTGCCATGTGCCTCATCCTTAACCAGCAAAACATTAAAAGATTTCAAGAAGAAATATACTGTCTCTCCCTGTTTTGTCTCTCCCTGTTTTGGGTGTATTTGTTAAATCCTTTGGGTGTATTTCTGTAATTGTTTGGGTGTATTTCTGTAATCATTTCTGTTACCGTTTGGGTGTATTTCTGTAACTGTTTAGGTGTATTTCTGTAATCGTTTGGGTGTATTTATGTAATCGTTTGGATGTATTTCTAAAGTTCCATTATCTTCAAAACGATTTCAAAGCTTGATTTCAGAAATCATGAAAATCGAAAAAAACAAAACAAAGAGAGAACGCATGAAGGAGATCCAACAAATTTGGCAAGAAACTCGAAAAAAGAAACGAAATCTTTTAAAAAATGAAAGTTATATATTTGTAGTTAATTGATTTGGATTGATTTAAAATTCTGTTAAAAAGACACGTAACAAGCAGCGTATTTAATGAGTGAATTTCGTTTAAACTTATAAACTTTGTAAATACAAAACACTTGTATATAGAGATTAATCCTTCTTTTTTAATCAAATTGTGGCTAAGCAACCCAAAAATATGGGTGCGTCTTAAATGAGCTTAATAATTTTGTGTGATTAGATACATTTTTAAAAAATTATAAATCTTCTTATTAAATAAAATTAAATAAGTATCAAGTAACATATTTTTTATCAAATAAAATCAATAAGTATGAACTAACATTTTTTATTAAACTAAAACAACTTTATATTAAAATGTTTCTTTTTATTACAATATACAAAATAATTAATTTATTTATATTACTTGACAGATGATAGGTTATTTTATATTAGCATTAAAAACATCTCAAGTATTTATTTTTTTAAAATATTATTACGCAATATAGAATTATACAAATATTATTAAAAAATATATTTATTTAAAAAATACATATTAATTACATAGAAAGTTTATCTTTAAGAATAAAATTTAATATTTAATTTTTAACTTTGTTATTTTTTATTTATACTTGTCTCACTTAATTTAATTAAGTTAGATTAACAACTAAAGATCAGTTATGATATAAATTTTATTGTTAAACCATCATAATTAAGATAGGACATACTATATTTTTGTAATTAATTTTTTTTTCATTCCATAATTTTTTCTTTTTGTAGAAATGAATGTTTAACTATATTTAAAAAAGTGAAAATAATGTTGTTTATTTTCTATTTTTATTTTTTTAGAGTATAAATTAAAAAATTAAAAAATATTTGCTTAAAAATTTTGAAAAAATAAAAAATCAATATTTTTATGTATTATACACAGTATTTTAATAAAATGCATGTTTATAAATATCAAGATAAAAAATTGTAATATATAATAATATATTTTTAG
>NC_029776.3:99169371-99170878 GCF_000817695.3 Arachis duranensis
ATATATTTATATATATATGTATTAATTATGGATATTTTTAATTTATAGAAAAATATCCAGTTAAATTAAGACTTTTTATATTAAAAAAGATCTAATTATAAAATTAAAAGTAGTGTAAGAACTCAATTAAAAAAATATAAATATCTAGTTACAAATTTAGTAAAATTATAAAAACCAACAGAATAATTATATTAAAAAAAACAAAATTCTAGAGATCAATATTTTATTATTTTTATGTACTTTTTAAACAATTATTTAAATATTCTAATAAAATTTTAGATTAAATACATAAATAATTTGTCATATACAAAAATAAGGTGATACATTTAATTTTATCTTAAGTTAATAATTGAGAATCGTGTAATAAAAATGGATCTTCTCAAATTTTTTTTGACAATTAAGGGGGTAAAATGTGACCTCTTACCATTAATTTTATAAGTAAAATTTAAAATAAATATGAGAGAGAATAATGAATAGTTAGAGATTACATTTTATATTTTCAATTTTTTTTAACAATTAAAAAAATTTATTCTCTATTTAATTTGACTGATTTAACTAAATTTTCATGTAATAGCTCTCAATTATAGATTTCATTACCTGACATTTTTTTTGTAAGCATGTTAAAAGATAAAAGATTATTTTTGTAAGCATGTTAAAAATATGGGACATTTTGGTTTAAAAAAAAGAAAGCGCAATAAAGTAAGGGTAATTGAAAAGGAAGCTGGTGCCTGGTGGGGTGAAATTGGAAATAGCAGACCATAACAAAACGAAACGAAACGAAACGAAACGGCGTCGTAAAAGCACCGCTTGGAACTGGAAGTAGAGGAAAAGTTCATCTTTTACACCTTCGATTGCCGATTGCTGATTGCCGATTCGATAACGCAGGTGAGACATATTTACTTTTTATTTGAATGCATTCGTCGTTTCTACGGATAATTTGGGCTTATTTGTTTTTCATGTTTATTGCACTGAATTTGACGGATCTGGTGTTGCTTCTGTGTAATTGTATCGTTGTTGATGCATTCTTCTAAGTTCTATATGTGAGTGGTAGGGGGAATTTGATATTTAGATTTACATTTGGTACATTCAATTTTTGGTTTCCATAGCTTCTTATGAAAAATAGGAGCAATCCTTGTTTTGCAATTTTGATGACTGAGCTGTTTGTATTGGCAAGTCGCCAACTGCTTTCCGAGCAATATCCATTTCATGCTTCTCCTCCTTTATAACGAAACTATTTAATTATGATACATAATTGATGTGGAGTGAAGGGACTAAAGAAAGAAGTAACTTATGGATACTTATAAATGTGACTGTAATAAACTTCCTCCAAATACGTAAAAAGAAAAATTATGCATATGAAACTTTTTCCAGCTAATGCTAATCCAAAGATTTTAGAATATCATCTCCTCACATTAAAAATGCACAGAAACATGTTTCCCTCCAGGGTCAGAGTTATGTTCAACCATCCGACTACCATGCTTTTGTTATAGTTTCTGAAAATTGGAAA
>NC_029776.3:99170892-99176913 GCF_000817695.3 Arachis duranensis
GGGTTTGGGGGGTTTACATCCTGAGATAATTTGCTCAAGCAAGCATGAACAAGCCGTAATGGAAAAAAACATGTCTGCAATGATATAGATTTATAGTAGTAATTATGAACCATGGCAATTTACAGTAACTACTTTTCTTATTGACTGCATTTATTCCTTGTTAGCAAGGGTGTGACACAAAAACGATTAAGCAGTGCCAATTGCATGACTCTTTAGTCTTTAGGTAATAGGAATTTAATACAGATCGTCACGTTCTATTTTTTGTGTATAAGTGTTTCATGTCTTCATAAGTCCATTCCAACTTATCTATACTTAATCAACAAAACCTTATCTATCGTCATAACATGAAATGACAAAATAAATACTCAGCCTCAATTTTCAAAAGAATGAGATTTCCAACAGCCTAACTCTTCAAACAACACATCTAGTTGAATAAAACAAAGTATGGTAATCAAGCCTATGAACTTGAATTTTTTTTTATGAGATGGGAGGGATGGGAAAGTTTTTCTAGCAAAGTCAAGGGGAAAAGTTAGTAGTTACGTCTTGCTTGTTCAGTGGAACAAGAACTGTTTTCCATACGAAATGTTTAATAGATAACCCTCTCTGGATCTTTCAGCTGTTATGATTTTTCAGCTGTTGTTATGTATTATCTTTGGATTGACTGTTCTACATAGAGATTATGATTCACATTCAATTATTGACCAAGTTTAGTTATTATATTTTTCAGATAAGGAAAGGGGCTTGAACATCTGAATTGTTGGTAAAATGGTTTCCTTTGAGATGAATGATCGCAAGAGTAAGTGAAACAGATATATTTTGTTGTAGCAATCATAATATTTTTTGTTGTAGATTATTGTGGATTTATATATAATTCCTTATCTTGGGTTCCCTTAATAGTTAACAAGAGAAATTTAAGGGTAATTTCTGAGTTTGTTTCAAATCTTTTAGATTATTAGACAAATTAATCACTAATAAAATGAAAGGACAACTTATTACTTTTTTTTTTTAAAAGTAGTGTGGTTGATGGATTAACTTGTTTGAAATTTTGAAATATTTTATTAAGGATTAATTCGTCATACATTCTAAGATATCAGGACCAATTTGCCAGTCTGTTTTTTAAGGGACTAAGTTGTCTGAACTAAAAATTGTTAGGGACCATTTGGGGTATTACTCAGAATTAAACTAGGAATTATGTGAAAGACTTATTTCAGAGTTTTCGTCCTATAAATTTTTTCTTAAAAGTGCTTCAGTGAAATTAGTACCTCATGGTCCTATTCATACCAGTGTTCTAGTATGACACTAGACATGTTAGACGCATCACAATTTATCATTTGCGATGAAAATGATCCTATTGTGTAAGCGAAAGAATTAATCAGAAATGATTGTGATTTCATCCAAATATTTTCCCCAGTTGATTGGTTAAAATCAATTGTACCACCTAGTGGAACTAATTGGATGTGAATAATATGATGCTCTAGTTTGCGTGACATATATTAATAACTTTGACTTTGCTCTCATGCTCTGCCATTATGGCTACTACAAGATTGATTTGACCAAACTGTGTATTGGTCATTTTGATGTTATGCAGTTGGAATCTAGTTCATGTCCTATTTTTCACATTTTACAATTCTGTTATCTTAATATTTTTAATTTAACATATGTGATTGGCATATGGTACAGAGATTGGATTAGGGTTAACTGGATTTGGTATATTTTTCTCATTCCTTGGGGTAGTCTTCTTCTTCGACAAGGGATTACTAGCCATGGGAAACGTAAGTTTCATGCTATTTCAGGCTTCTCGCTTAGGTACAATTTCTTGTCATTGTTTCTCTTGTTAACGTCTTTTGATGATGCCTTAATCCTTGTCACTCAAATCAGATCCTGTTTGTTTCTGGAGTGTCCTTAACCATTGGCCTGAAATCCACTATGCAATTCTTTATGAAACGAAGTAATTTCAAGGTAAATTTGTTGCACTTCCTCCCTTTCCCCTCTGGTAAATTTCTAGCACTAACTTTTATCATCTCTCTCTTTTTAAGGGAACAATCTCATTTGGTATTGGATTCTTGATTCTCATAATGGGATGGCCTATTTTGGGCATGATCATTGAGGCTTATGGATTCATCGTACTATTCAGGTTTAGTGGAATTTGGAAGACATTGTTGTGTTTTAAGTTCTATTCTTGAAGCTAACCATAGATTAAACTGTGCAGTGGTTTCTGGCCTACACTGGCTGTTTTCTTACAGAAGATTCCCATTCTTGGTTGGTTGTTTCAACAGCCATATGTTCGATCGGTAGGTATTTGTGATGAAAATTGAAATGCTTTTACTAGCTGCTATTTAACTGATTTTAATGTAATCATCCGATGCATTTAACCATGCTGATATAGTTCCATATTAAAAGCTCATGTTCATGTCAATCATCAATAGATCTACATTATTTATGAATGGTTGGAGACTTGGGGCACCTTGATTATCATTGAGTGGTGTAAAAGACAATGGCAAAACCTATATACACAGTGCTTCAAAACTAAACTCTTCGGAATCAATAAAGCTCTGTTGAGCTATCTATACAAATACAATGTTGAACAATTTGATGTTTGATGTTTTTTTTTTTTTTTCCAGATTTTGTTTTGCTGATGTTGAAGCCTTTTGCATTCATTTGCAGAAAAATGCTGAACTTATTCATATTGAGAATGCTAATTTTCTGTTATATTGCAGTTGTTTGACAGGTATAGGGGCCGGCGAGTACCTATTTAAGCCATGAATCAATGGAAACATTGTGTAGCTGCTAGCAAGCGTGTTTATCAGTGCATGTAAAGAAAAATACTCTCATATGGGAGATACCTGACTGAATTGTGTTGGCACTCTGATGGTAGAAAATGATTTCAATTTTACATGATACTCATAGAGTGCAAAGGAAAATTAAGAAAAAAAAAAAAAGGTTTTGGCTTTCACTTGTTTTGGCCCCGTTAAGATTTTAATGCATAATGCGGAATCAATGAATCAATGATCTTGGGAGTTATAAGTTATATATCTGCATTTTATGTCACTATTCCAACTAGACACATTGGGGAAGAAGCATCATTTGTGTGGGCGGTTCCATGTTTCACAGCCATCAAATGTATAGTGATTTTTTAATGAATATTAAATTGGTTTTTTATTTTTTATTTTTAAATCTGTCGTAGCATAGAATTTCTTTTTAAACTGTGTCATTATTTATTCCATTATTTGTCATATCTTATTTTTTTTTTGCCCTCGTGTAATCCACCACTCTTTGTCAGTTAATACCTATCAAGTTCAAACTGCAGGGATGAATTTGGTTTCAATTACTTTGAGACAACTATGAATTGCTTTTCACTACTTGCTTACGCATGCTTGCATCTTCAGGTTTTCTGTAACTTCCAACTTCTCCATCTGAAATTGCTAGCCGTCCAAATTGAACCATTGGTTGCAAAGACTGTAGACTAACAAGAACATTATAAAAAAAAAGAACATTCAAATGTAAAATACCTATATTGTAACATCAAAAATTACAAATTTATCGGATTTATTTAAGTCGAGCTTAACATCCGAAATAAAAAAGTTATAAACCTAACGCATCCACAAAAATCTACAGACCATCTAAATGAAAATCCGAAAGTAAGATACTTATATTAGAACATCTAAAATTAAAAATCTGTTAGATTATGTTAAGAATTAAAAAATTCTAAACGTAACATGCAATAAAAATTTTTCAAACCATTTAATGAACCTCCTAAACTCTACATAAAAGAATATCTAAAAATAAGATATTTATATTAAAACATTTAAAACTAAATAAAAAAATCCTAAAATCATAAAAAAGAAAAAAAAAACCACAGAACATCCAAAATTTTATATATTCAAACATTCAAGGTACTCTTTAATTGAACGTTCAAATTTCTATAAAAAAAAACATTCAAATGTAAAATACCTATATTATAACATCAAAAGCAATTCTAGACAAAGTGTTGAGAGGGCCGAATGAAGATTACGGACAGTGGCGGAGCTTGAAACTTTTGGAAGGGCCAAAAATTTTAGAAAAAAATTATACAATAATATTTATGTTAAAATAAAATTTGTAATTATAATTATTTTTAAAATTTGTTATTAATATATAAGACTACATATAGTTAAAGTTAATTAAAAAAACTAAATTTAATTTTGGTTAACTAAACTATACCTATATTAAATAAGAGAACATGAAATAGTTGAAACTAATCAGAGAAAACTTTGGTTCCTACATATTGTGTTATGGTGTTGGTGCCATCAAGCATATTGATGAGCATTGGTTTAATTTGGTATATGTTTTTAAAGGATGTTTTAGAATAAGCAACATGTTTTTAGAATAAGCAACATTGGTTTAATTTGGCTAATCCAAGAAACAATGTATGTATTACATAGCTCCCTTGCCCCGGACAACATCTTCCTTTTCATGTCGTTTAATTGATCCATCTACAAATTCTAGTTTATTTTTGGACTTGAGTGCTTTCCACATCGCTCTCTCCCAACTTTAATAATTGCTTCCTACCAGTGTTATAGAAATTAAGGCTGAACCTGAATTTTCTCCGGGACGCAACAAGTTAGGACTCACCGGATCTAACACTATATTTGGTTGATTTCTGGCTGCATTCTACTACATAAGATTGAATTGGTTCATCAAACTGGCAAAAGTATAAAAATCATGGACGAAAATGATTGATTTGCTTCTGAAGCCATTTCTTCGATTCTTCAATTTCTTGCTGTGCAATCTGGTGCAAGAATCTTCAAGAACTGAGTCACAATTGAATCAATGAACCCGTAACAACGTAGGTTCAAATCTTTCTCCCTAGAATTCGCTGATTGGACCACTACCTTGCCTGAATTGAACTTGTTCAGAACAAAATAGCTCTCATCAGTCTCTGCTCTGTGAGTTTAAGGGAGAAAGCAATAAGAAAGTATAAGAAGATTGCATTTGAGTTTCTTTTGAAGTCACAAAATTTGGAGAAGGAAGAGTATGTTTTATGCACACTTCAATCACCATTCATCTAACAAATGAAAACACAAAAACTGATTACAAAAGAGAGTTTGCAGCATTAAATAGATGATGTTGCCAGCTCAGTTGCTAACTAACTTTCTATATCTAGTAACTGATCAACTGACTAATTGAACTTGTACACTTTAGTTCTTATTACTATCCAACTAACTAATTGAGCTGAAATACTAACTCATGCAACAATTCTAGTATTAGGTCTATAGGTGATCCTTGTAAGAATGCTGACTCTATAGATTGAGTAGGTTTTCTTCTAATATTTTTCTTTCATATTCTTTACATTTTCTACAGTTTACAACATTTTACTTTTTAGATTAAGTTTACAAAAGTAAAATTATTTGTCCAATTATCATTTTCTTTTCCATTTTATTTATATGAAAACAAACACAGTTTCTTAATCACACATGCCATAGGGCTGTCAAAGAGGCCAACCTGGCCATTTAGGTCCGCCATGTTTAAGTTTGTGGGTTAAATGGCGGGTCCATTTAAACCTGTTTCATTAGTAAACCATAATTTTTCAACTCAGACTGTTTATGGTTAGTCCGATAAATTAAATGGGCTGGCCGTTTATCCTTTTGTTTTATTTTTTAAAAAAATATTTTGACAAAAATATTACTTCTAAATAAAAAATTTTAAACAAATAGTTCTTTTTTTAATTGATGGGTTGGATTTTTGATTTTAAAGACAAAGCCCTGCTCGTTTAAATGGGTAAACGGGTTGGTTCGATAGATTTAGCCTATTTTAACGTCTTAACATTTCATGTGCGAGCATAGCTAGGCTTAAGGCAATATCCTTTATGTATATTTTTTTTATATAATTTTTTAGTATACGAAATAAAAGTTTTTTTTTTTTTACTTTTATCAGTTATTTTTAATAAATAATAATAAAAAAATGCATAAAAAATGAGAAAATAATATTTTTTTATATAACTAAATGGCACTCTTCTTTTCTTTTACGTTTTAAGATTAAAAT
>NC_029776.3:99177080-99244779 GCF_000817695.3 Arachis duranensis
TATTATTATTATTATTATTATTATTATTATTATTTTACCGAAGATAGGAAGACTCAAATTTACGATTTTTTAGGTAATTATGAAGAGACTATGTCATTTGAACTATAAAGTCATAATTAAAAAATAAACTATTATAATCTTACATTAAAATAGATAATATATTTTATAAATAAAGAAAAAGAAAATGAAATTTAAACGTTTCACAAGAAAATGCCATTTTCTAAAAAAATATCCATAAACGTTTCACCAGGAAACAGAAAGGTCAAATCATCATCAAGTTTAGGTTTGTTACTTTCTTCTTCCTGTCTGATTCTCTAAATATCTCCACCTAATTAAGAAGCCATAACAAAGAGTATATATAAGCACAAATCGGTCCAAGTCTAACCATATATATCTTCCATACTCAGAACCTTAACCAAGCTAAAATGGACACATACCTAATAAGCACCTTGGCAATTGGAATCGTTTCTCTAATCATCTTCCTCTGCTTATTTCTTCTTCCTCCTTTCAAAGCTAGCCACCTTAAAGAACCCCCAATTGTTCATGGTGCATGGCCTATACTCGGTCATCTTCCATTGTTGAGTGGCTCATCAGAGCCACTCCACATGGCTTTAGGTTCCATGACAGACAAGTACGGACCCCTTTTTACCATCAAGCTTGGCGCCACAAAAACCATAGTACTCAGCAGCTCTGAAATGGCTAAAGAATGCTTCACAAAAAATGACATGGTTGTCTCGTCTCGCCCCAAGCTTGTCGCCATTGAAAACCTTTCCTACAACTTCACAATGGTGGGGTTCGCGCCATACGGTTCGTATTGGCGCAAACTTCGCAAGATAGTGACCTTGGAGCTCTTGTCTAATCGCCGCATCGAGCTACTAGCCCACATTCGCGTCTCTGAAGTTGGAGCTTCTATAAAGGAACTCGTTAGTGTTTGGTCGGATAATAAAAATAGTAACAATGATGAGTATGTATTTGTAGAGATGAAAAAGTGGTTTTCAGAATTGGCATTCAACACGGTTCTTAGAATGATTGTGGGGAAGAGATACTTTGGTTCCATGGACGCCGCGAGTGAGGAGAAGGCGAAAAGATGCTTGAAGACCATGAGAGAGTTTATGCATCTCGTGGCGGTGTTCACTGTTGGAGATGCCATTCCTTATCTCAGGTGGTTGGATTTGGGGGGTCACGAGAAAGCCATGAAAAAGATCGCTAAGGAGTTAGATGAGATCTTGAGTGAATGGTTGGAAGAGCACCGCAAAAACAGAGTGTTGGATGAACAAGACTTCATGGGCATGATGCTTTTAATTCTCAGGGACAATGATATTGATGGGATTAATGTCGATACCATTATCAAAGCCACAACATTGGTATGCCATTATTAATTAGTTCTATCTATCCATACTGAAATTTATATTTTTTCTTCCTTACAATAATTCAGTCTTTCTATAGTGTTTTTTTTTCCCCTTCTAGGATTTAGATTGTCCGCCATTCCCTCTCTATATTACGAGAAATGTTAGGTGAATAATAATTTTTTTTTTATATTTAAATCAATAATAACTAATTTTTTTTATATTTTTCTAGTAAAAATATTGGTTGTCTAGCATATTTTTTATATATTATGTTATCATTCACTTTGTTAAAAACAAGAAACTAAATTGGAAAAAAGATTATATATTATTGAATGTATTCTAATTGTTTATTCAAATTGTCTAGAATAATAGGATATTTATAGGTAATAAGAGAATTGTAAAAATAAAGACGTAATATTCTATAATAAATATTCAGATATACTAAATAATTCTAGTTGATCCTAATTATTCCTAATTATATTCTAACACACTTTATCATTATTAAATTTTGATATGATCTCTATTTTAATATCTTAAACTCTTATTTTTACTTTTATTGCCCACATGTGTATGAAATTTTACAACATACTTTAAAACCATTCTTCTTGACTTGATTTATATATTCTCTCTCTTATGAGATTGAACTTATTGAGATAAATAAGGTATTCTTCCTATGATTCTTCATGTTATTTTCTCAGGCAATGATTGTTGGAGGAGTTGATACCGTCACTGTTACCCTTACATGGGCAATGTGTTTGCTTATGAGAAATCCTAATATACTAGAGAAAGCAAAAGAAGAACTTGACACCCAAGTTGGAAACCAGAGATGCATAAAAGAGTCGGATATAAACAAAATGGTATATCTTCAAGCAATAGTCAAAGAGACACTACGGTTGTGTCCGGCGGCCCCTCTTTCAGCGCCGCGCGAATTCACCCAAGATTGCACTTTAGGCGGATACCATATTAAGAAAGGAACTCAGTTAATCACAAATATCTGGAAGATTAACACCAATTCTCAGAGTTGGCCATATCCATTGGAGTTCAAACCAGAAAGGTTTCTTACAACTCACAAAGATGTTGATGTTAGGGGTCACCATTTTGAGTTGTTACCATTTGGAAGTGGTAGAAGAATGTGTCCAGGAGTATCTTTTGGCCTTCAAATGGTTCACTTTACTCTGGCTAGCTTTTTACATTCCTTTGAAATCTTGAATCCATCTTCAGAACCTGTTGATATGACTGGAATTCTTGGATTGACTAATGTTAAAGCTACTCCACTTGAGGTTCTGGTTAAACCACGTTTCTCTCCCGACTGTTATGACTTATAATGTTACTATTAGATATGAGATGCTTCATTGGTGTCATTTTGATTATTTTATTCACAAAAATGTTATTTGCGTACAAAGACTCAGTTACTAAATCAATTCACGATATATTTGTGTATAAATATATATATTTGAGAATCAAACGCCGAAAATCCAGTTGATGGTGAAGCCTAAGAAGCTAGTTGAGCCATGATTCTCCTTATTCTTCTTGATTTTGGGATCATCCGTTTCTTTCAGCCGTTTTTGGTTTGGAAATAGAAATGTAAATGCAGCTTGAACCTTGAGAAGATTTTTCTTGCCTATTTTTAAGTCATGTGCTGCCTATTTCCTTTTACAACTATTTCTCACATAACACACGAACAAAAACAGAAAAAAAAAAAGAAACAAAAAACAAAACAAACAAAAAGCAACAACTACAAAACAGAACATAACAGTCAGTGCTCCATGTTGTTTGTTTCACAAGTAATTATTTCCTCCTATTCACCACTCTTATTCTAACTAACCTCTCGCTTTCTCTCTCCCACTGTTTTCTGTTTCTTCTTTCGGTAGAATTTTGTGTTATTATATAAAAACTTCTCCGATTGATTCCAATTTGCAAAATTATATTGTAATCATAACCACCTTCTCTCTCCGTTTTCTGTTTCTTATTTAGTTAGAATTTGGCGTTATATATAAAAATTGCTTTCATTGATTCAAAATTTGCATAATCATATTCTTCTTGCTTCTTATCTCCTATAAATTAAAATCTAAAATACTGAATAATTCTTACTTTATTTATCTTCTTTCAAGCTTCGGTGTTGTTAGTACACATATTTATCATTGAGGATTTTAACTGATACTAAGTAGTGATGAAGGAGGTAAAATTTTCTCGGAAAGGAAAGTGGTGGCGAAACATGATGCACTCAATTCGAAGGTTTTGTGGCGGCCTCGCCATTGCCTTCGAGATTCGCCAAACAGGTAAATTTATATGTTTCTTAAATCAATAATATTTAGGAGATAATAAAAATTAGTCCAGACAATCTAAACTTGTTTTATTTAACAATTATTATTTGAAAAAGATGAAAATGTAAGAACTATAATATTAATTTGTGTTTCCTAATATGATGACCATTAATTATGCTAAACATTTTGTTTATGATTTTTTATTGGTTTATTTAATGTTTACAACGACAATATTTCAGGCCTTTTGAATCTACGGCATGATGTGATGGCATGTGAACATGAAGATATTCGAGTGATGTGGGAGATGCTGAATGAAAAGGAATTAGACATTGATCAATCTCCTAGAAGGAAAACCAAAACCAAAACCAAAAAGGGGACTTATTGGCGGTTGTTAAAGTGGGCTAGGTGTGCTTGTCGCTCTTGATTATCTACTGTCGAGGATCTATAAAATTTTGACAGTGAAGATAAAATATATATAATATGATAATATAATAATATAGGCACCATAGCATGCACCTAATTTAATATAGTGAGGATAAATTCATTAATAAGAATAAATAAATATCTTTAATATTTATTACTTAAAAAAAATTAAATTTTAGTGGGAGCGATTGCCCCTTTAGCTTAATCCACGAATGAAACCCTGTTTGTAACCCCCTCTTTTAATCACATTGAAGGCTCCATCTTCTTCTTGTCATTCATTCACTGTGAAGCATTAGTAATGGGTTTTGCTTTTGTTTAGGTAAAATAAGAGGAATAGGTTATGCAAAAGGGTTTTCAGGTAGAGCATAGATCTTTATGCATTTTTGCATTAACTCGAGGCAAATGTAAATATTAACCTTATCCACCAATATGATGTAGCCATCAGTTACTCTATATATGGCATCAAGTTTAGTTTAGTTTTATTATCGTTACAATTAATAAATACTAAATAAAATAAGTTTTTTTTTCCTTCCTAATATTATTATCACATAAAAAAATGCAATTTGTGGTGTACTTGCATTGTGTTGGATTAGACTACTTTATGCATCTGTTGGTTTTGGAGATCCATGAACATTATCTTAGATTTTTTGTTGCAAATTAAATTTGCATTTCCTTTGGTTTTGTAGAGTTTATTCTGATTTTTGTAGTTATGTTTATTTTACCAGGTATTAATGAATTAAAATAATTTCCGTAAATAATAAAAGAAACTGATTTTAATGAACAATTTTTTAAAGCAAATTACTCGAAGACTTTATACTGAGATAAAATGACACTCATTAATTTGTAATTCCTTGATTTCAGATAAAAAAAAAATAGAATATTGCATTTTAAATGTTTTATCTTGACTATATATTTTTCTAACATTTATTCTATTATTTTCACCACATTTTCTCCCCTAACATTGGAAGTCATAGATTATATAAACATAAAATTTTACAAACTAAGATACAACAATTTAAGACTAGTCAAATAATCAAAATAAACACATAATAAATAAGACATTTAAAAATTTCTACCAATAAATTTATATAGGAATTAACTTTGATTCATCTCTAAAAACCAAATTAACTCATATTTATTCACAAAATTTATATGAAGTTATTAAAACGTCAAGAATTAAATTTAATTTTCAACTTGAACAAAAATTAGCATTTGTTTTTTAGATAATTATTAACGTAGTTAATATAAAAGTATTAATATGCCATTACATAATTAAATACATATGTAAAATTATTTTAAAATTTTATTACATCAAAATTAAATTATTAAAATATAAAAGTGGATCTTATGTAACTTGGTTAAATAATGGACCTATGATCTTTATCATTAGATCCCAATGTGCACGTTGCACTTTGCACCATTTACATTCTTGGTGCATTGTATAATAATTCTCCAATAACTTAATAATCAAAGTATACCATAAACTGTTATTCAACATCAGTTCAAGGAGTTTACATTCACAAAAGTGTTAAAAAAAATAGAGTAAACAGATATAAATTTTTAGAATTGTAATACTCTATCACATAGAGCTTTACGTTTAAATCGTAAATTAGAGGTGGTAAGGTATTACGACGTCTAAAAGCAAAATACGTACATATATTTGAAGGATAATTTAACAAGGAGCCTTAAAGAAAAGATTGATAAAACAAAGTTATCACATCACACTCGAAAAACGTTAAAAGTAGAAAGTGTAAATTACAGAAACAGAAGTGAAAGACATATATATAGATATAAAGTTTCAAAAGAGTTATATAACCAACTCTAGTCTCGACTTGCAAAGCAGAGACCGGTTAGAAAATATATACATACAGCCCCAAATTAGCTAACATAAACATAAATCCTGTTTTTTCGAAATCAACCTATAAGAAGGATATCCATGTCAAAATACAAAAGTAGAGAACATATATAAATACATATACTAAGCACAAAATGAAATCCCAGAAGTAGTATTTGGTTTACAGAGAGAATCCAGGACGCTCAGCGAGGTGTGTCATGTCCTGTATCTGAAAATAAAAAAATTTTCAAAACAGGTGAGAACCAAAAAGTTCCGAGCAGGGTAACAATTTCGAATAGAGACAATATAAAACTACCCGAACCCACTAGAAAATTCTAAACTCCAACAGTCAAGATCCAAGCCTAGGGTTATACTAATCGAAAATAGGATAAACACACTATACACTTTACTATGTTCATGATCCAATTCTCAAGTACCTTTAACACTCATCTCAGCTTGTCTCTTTTCAATTTAATACCATAGAATTTTGGTATTGATTTTAGCAGAAGCAATCACAATTTATAGGATGCAAACATCATTAATGACATATATAACATATACAACAATTAGCAATTAAACAGAGATATACACGTAGGCAAACTAAAATAATGCACACTCAAATAATTTACATAAATGCATATAATGCATGCTTGTCCTATTGGCCATGAACTCACGTGTCAATTACATTGTCAGAACTTGATACATCCGGTAGTTAACCTGGACATTGTCTCTCTGTCGTGTATCTCGGTGAAGAATAAAATAATCTAGACTTCATCAAAGCCGGTCTAAAAAGGATAGTGCCCACCCTTACACCTCTCACTAGAGGCAACGCTATCCAGGATGCATGCCCGGCCACCCTTACAACCAGAGAGAGCCACGAAACAAGCGGGATTAACCACCGTTCTTATTTTGGCATAACTCAACTCAGTGCACAAGCGGGATTCACCATCATCCTTGCCACATCGTTGCCAAGAGTAATCATCAATTCAGTATGCATGTGGGAACGACCCTAGCCCTTACCAGCAGAAGTATGCAAGCGGGAATGACCCCGGCCCTTGCCAGCACAAGTATTTCAGAACTCATTCAGTGCACAGTAAAGTCTTTACCCAGCAAGTACATTGGACATAATCCTTCATCAATAATCATTCACTTTGATCAACAATCTCATCCAAAATATCGATTTAATTCAATCCATGTGTTCACACTCATTCCGGGAACTAGAAACTCATTATCAAACCTTAAACAAGGGTTACAGAGGTGAAAAAGCATACTGAATATGCAAAAATAATTGAAAACAATATTTCTTGAAAAACAGGCATGCCTCGTGCGTAAGCATGAGCCCCCTTTTGTACGGACGTGCGGAACGCACACGAAAAAGATTCATTTCTTGAATGCAAGTTGTGCGTACGCATGACTTAGATTTTGTGTGTGCACATAGTATACGCACAAAATTCTTTCAATTCTGTAACACCCCTCATGCATACGCATGGGTCGTGCATACGCATGACCTCAATTTTTCGCAACTTTTGCAAAATTTAGTTTTTAACCATAAACTTTAAACGCACATAACTTTTTGGTTAAAAATCATTTTCCATCTGTTCTTCGAACGTTATAAACTAAACAAACCCAATTTGAAGGTCCGAGAACCAATTTATAGCCCATCGAAGTTGGTTAACAATCTGTGTTTACAAATTTTCAAAAGATCAACTATGTCATCTACTCCCTTATCCAATTCCTATCAAAACAGTCCCAGAACATTCCCTCACAACTTGTTACCAATTTATAACCATTCCAACTTATATTTTGAATTACAATGAGGTAACACCACTACTTACCGTGACTTACCATATAGGGAATATCTCACCCTATCTTGGCTTCTGGCCCAATTTCAATATCAATTTCCATCATAATCAAGTATACCATAACTCATATTCAATTCAGCTCATTCATATATACATTCACATCACTCAATAACTACTAAATTCACAATTTGTAACCAATTAACCTAGGCGTTCACATAATCTTACATAATGCCTACTTGAAACTAAAACCCGTACCTCTAAGACGGCGGTTTCCCCAACACTTTGATTTTCTCCGTGCCACTCCAACCTCTACCAATTCCACACCAACGTGATCCTTGAATTTAATCTCGCACCAACATGCACCAAGCTAGTTCTGTTTCACTCCAAATTCAATTCAAACAAGCTCTATTCTATCTAATCACAAAATTTTCACATAATTCAACTTAGGTTTGCATATATAGTGGAAAAAATTAGGAGATTAAGATTCTTTACCTTGTCTTACCCAACCCTGAGTTGAAACTCTATTAGAACTCAATATTGAACATCCCCTAAATATAAAAAATTCGAAATTTCCTCAATACCCAAACCAAAAATGTGAAATTGAAGAGGATAGCAAACTGGACAAGAAATTAAAAGTTTCTTACCACAATATTCAAATAGAATTGAAGAAGGATCCTAGACGAACGCGTGACTACAAACAGCTTGTCTCGAAAGTTATGAGCAATTGAAGAGGAGAATGAATAGTGTATTCAAGGGTTTGCTCTTCTCTATTTCAGCTTCTCTCTATGAAATGGGGGGCATTGGTGCTGAATTGGCCAAGTGTGGAAGGTGTTATGAGTCATTGGCCTCTTCAGGCATTTTCTTCATATGCAAAAAACCACATGCAGGATTGTCTAGAGACATTTTGGCCATGTCAAAGAGTCCTTCATAGAAAATATGCACCTTGATCTAGTATGAGAACATGTTAGGAGGACATTTTCTGAGCATCAACTTGTACCTTTTCCAAGCTTCATAGAGGGACTCACTATCTCCCTGCTTAAAGGTCTGAACATCTGTCCTCAGCTTAGTCAACCTCTGAGGAGGAAAGAACTTTTTCGAAAACTTATTGACTACCTTGTCATAAGTGTCCAGGATCTCCTTGGGCTGAACATCTATCCTCAGCTTAGTTAACTTTTGAGGAGGAAAGAACTTTTTCGAAAACTTATTGACTACCTTGTCCTAAGTGTCCAGGCTCTCCTTGGGCTGAACATCAAGCAACTGCTTTGCCCTATCCCTCACAGAAAATAAGAAGAGCATTAGCTTATAAACTTCAGGATTCACTCCATTAGTTTTCACAATATCACAGATCTGCAAAAATTTGGCGATGAACAGATTTGGATCCTTCTGTGGGAGTCCATGAAACTGACA
The DNA here is from genome assembly GCF_000817695.3 of Arachis duranensis. NCBI lineage: Eukaryota > Viridiplantae > Streptophyta > Magnoliopsida > Fabales > Fabaceae > Arachis > Arachis duranensis. Next base: position 99,186,157 of record NC_029776.3, read on the forward strand.
ATTTTGTCGCACCAAAGTAATCAATTATGGCTTCAGCTCTAAATTGTTTGCACCAATGGGAGGTACTGCAATACTGTGCCCATAAAAATAAGGAGTTGGGGTAGTATATGAGTCCAGGGTCCTTCTAGGTTTCTCATTTCCATTCGGATCCATGGTGAGCTCCTTCCTGTTTCTGCACACACAAACGAAAAACAAAGAAAAGTGGAAATTACTACGTCAGAGTGCAAAGAATTTCTAGTGAAGTATCCTATGTAAAAAGAAATAAAATAAAATAAAGTAAACAATTAAGCCTCAAAATTTGAAAATTAATAAGGAAAAGTAGTTAACAATTTTCGAAAATTAAACAATAGACAATAATAGTGTTTTCGGAAATTGAAAAAAAGAAAAATCACTAACGGGACACCAAACTTAAGATAAAAAATTAAGAAAAAATTTTAAATAAAATAAAACTTAAATTTCAAAAATTTAAAGAGAAATAAACAAACAAAACTAAGAAAAATACCTAATCTAATCAATCAGACAACTGGTACTTGTCAATCACCGTCAATCCCCGGCAACGGTGCCAAATACTTGGTGTGGATTTTGAGAATATTCACAACTGAACTGGCAAGTGTATCGAGTCGTCCAAGTAATACCTTAGGTGAGTGAGCGAGCGTCAATCCTATGAGGACTGATGGACTGAGCAACAATGGTTGACTGATTGGTTTAGTTAGGCAGATAGAAAAGTTAGTTTTGTGGTTTTCAAAAGCATTAAGCAGTAGCTCAAGAGTAGAGAAAGCAATTAATAGAATTAGTTAGAAATCAATAAGAAAACGCAGCTAACGTTTCAGAGATGTTTACTTTTTCAGATCAAGTTTTCTTACCAACTATTTTAATCATGCAAGATTCATTTCATGGCAAACTGTAATTGACTAAACCCTAATCCCTTAGTGTTTTAGTCTCCTCTAACCTTCATCAACCACCAATTCCTTAGTCACTTGATTCCGATTAGAGGGTTAAGTTTAAATCTAGTTTATGGCCACAAAAACCCTAATTACCCAAAGCTAAATGGATTATATGTCATGTATCTAGATTAGTTCAAGTAATAAGCAATTTAGGAGGAATTTACTTCCAAGCTGTATTCAGGTGAGAGACCTCTCCCAAGGGTCATAAGAACACATCTAGAATAAGGGTCATAAAATGAAGAACGAAAGTAATCCTTGAAACTAAATCAATTCATTAATTAAGATAGAAAAGCAATAGTCTTAATCCATAGAAATAAACAGAGCTCCTAAGCTTAACCAAGAAGATTTAGTGGCTCATGACTTATAGAGAAAACAATGACTCTGAAAAGTGTAACGTGTGGAAGTGCAAAGATTCCCCTGAAGGGTGAATCTTTTCCGTTTTATATCTAACATAATTTGATTTGAAATTAAAATAAGATATTAAATCCTAAAACTAAAAGATATTATCTGTAAATAAAAATTACAAAAATAAAGGATAAGATAACTAATAAAAGCTAAATCCACTAGAGATGCTCCAAAAGTGTGGGCTTGGCTCGGATTGCCTGGCGCTAAATGCCAGTTAGGCGTTTAGCGCTCCCAAAAAGGCAGCAATGTTTTTGGTTTGTGAGGCTTGTTGGCGCTAAACACCAGATGGGCGTTTAGCGCCCAGAGAGACAGCTTCACATCTTCTTCTTTTGCACAAAACTCTGCCAAATTACTCTGAATTTCACCTGAAATTATAAAAACCTAAAACAACTCAAAATAGTATCAAAAGAGGATTTTTGAATTAAAATATATTAAAACATAGTAAATTCTAACTAAAAATGGCTAGAAAATAAGGAAAAAATTGGTATAAGATGCTTACGCATCACCAACCCTTTATTAATTCAGTTAACACTTCACAAAACCCTTCCAATGTCTCCTCTATTTATTTAACAGGCTCATTCTCATTCTAAGGCTTAAAAGCTTACTAACAGATCTCAAACAAGTGTAAGGGAGGTTTAGAAAGATAGATAATTTGTTTAGTATGCAAAAATCTCACTTTTAGCCAAAACAGGGGGGGTCACGCGTACGTGAGCTTATAGCCGCGTACGCGAGAGGGCAAAACAGAAGGAACTTCGCGTTAGCGTGTGCTACCTGCATACGCGAGCGTTCGATTTTAGCAAGTCTGCATACGCGGGACTATGTCCATGTACGTGAAATATCAAGGCAGTGAGAAATTCCCGCATCACGTGTGCATGCTCACGTACGCTACTCCTCCTTTTCCTAAAAAAGTTGCTAAGTTATAGAATTTCAAAATTTGACACCAAACTTCAAACGCGCATAACTCTTTTGTTTTAAATTATTTTTCATTCCTTCTTCAAACGGCACAAACTTCATGGACTCAATTTTCACTTGAAATAAGTTTGACAAAATTTGAGGGTCTGGAAGCCGAGTTATGGCCCGCCGAATTTGGTCAAAAATCAAGTTTCACAAAAAACCCCAAAACCTCTTTTCTTTCCAAATTCTCAATTTCAAGTCAAAGTTTTTATAATCAAAACAATACTAAGACTCCCTAAACATACTCACTTACCTTCCAACCACCTCACCTCACATAAACACCAAATTTTCTTCCTTCAATCATTCAACAATTTCATATATGCATTCAACAATTTCCTCACCTGATTAAACAGTCAATTACATTTCATATACATCAATCTATATTCATCACAACCATCATCAAACAATACATTTTCATAATAAACTCAACATTATCACCAAAGCTATTAACCATTAACAAGCTCACATAATCTAACTTACCCTACAGCTAATTAGCCTTAGTTTTCACGTAAAATTACACATTATCTATGAGAAACTAAAATCATATCTTGGTCGATTCTTTACTAATGGTTGAACACCCCAAAAGTCCTCAATTCACATGCTCCAAACTTTCACCGCAAGGATTCTTAGCACCCAACACCCAACTCAAGCTTCCAACTCCATCAATTTGGTTCTAATGCACATATATACAATCTAATTCCAAACCAACATCACTAAAATCAATATAGGCTTTACTAATTTAATAATTTCACAAGGTTTAGAGGTTTTTCACCTTTTCGAAAGATGTTTGAGACAAAATCCAGCAAGCCCACAAGGCTAATTCACTCATAAAACACCAAAATCACATAATCTCTCAAAATCAAAACTTCAAATATTGAAATTGTAAAGAGGATGGATGAGCAAAAAATAGCTAGTTACTTACCATTTTGTTTGATGGATTTTGTAGAGCTCGATGCGGCGGTCGCGTGGCCGCAGACGGTGTAGCGATCGGAGTTCCGGATTGAAAGATATTGAAGTTTGAAATCAAGAGTGGGTTAGGGTTCTTGTTTTTTCCCCTTTCCCCAAAGTTTCAGCGTGATTCCCTTATGTGAGGGAGGAAAGAGCTGAGCTCTTTCATTAACAAGTTAGTGGGTTGGGCCTTGGGCCCAATATGGGCCTAGTTCAACGGGTTTTGCCTATTTGCCCAATTTTGGGCCAAAACCTTTAAAATTAATGTTAAAATTCATTTTTTAATAATTTTTATTTTCCTACACTATAAAATTTAATTTAATAATTTCTTTAATAATAATTAATTTATTGGTTAATAATTTATTAATTTTGCGGGTTTACATCCTACCCCCCAATTTTTACGCCCTCAAAAATATCGTTCACCACACGAGTTCATGAAAGTAATCCTTAACTCAACATATAGTAGTCTTAAGGTCTTTCCAATCTGCGCGCTTCTGCTGCCACACTCTGTTTCATTTATCTTTAGGAATTTGAATATTCGTCCCATGCTAACAAAATTTGCTTAAACTCTGCAGGCTCTAACGGTAATACCTTACGCGGCAGAACTAAGTTTTGTTCTAAGTTGATCTTCTCGTTCTAATTTGTCATTTCTGTCTTAGGTATGAATAAATGCAACGTCTCTATGTGTTCTATAACTTAATTAAAATTCAGTTACCAGTTTCATGATTACGTCCACCTCGTTGCGACCGATCGGCATCCTGAGTCCTCCCACGTAAACAATATCGGGAGATATGTCCTAATTCCCAACAATGGTAACATGGACCTGGCCCATTGTTGTGAGGCTTGTCGGGATGGTAGCTCCCATTCCTTTTGAAGTCTTGATCCTTTGGTGCAAAATTTTGATTGTGCTCCTTCCGATGGAACTCCTGACTATCACTCTCTGCCATAGCAGACTTTCTTGAATATTCCTCAGCAACCCTACTCTTGTTTACTAACTTTGAAAAGGTTCTGATCTCTATTGGTCCTATCGTACTCAGAATGTCGCTCCGAATTCCACCTTCGTATTTTATGCACTTCCACTCTTCAAAATCCCCCGGAGCCCCCTGACAAATCTTAGAAAAACGACATAGCTCCTCAAACTTATTTGTGTATTCAGCAACAGACATTGAACCCTACTTCAACTGTAGTAATTCAAGCTCCTTGGCCGTCCTGACGGAGTTAGGAAAATACTTCTTGTAAAATTTAGATTGAAAGGTGCCCCAAGGTATCACAGAATTGTCTCGCTGCAGAAGATGACATGTTTTCTGCCACCAATACTACGCTTTACCCATCAGCTGATATGTGGTAAATTCAACATACTGATCCTCAGGTACCTGTTGCGCTTACAAGGCTCTTTTTATAGCCTGAAACCAATATCTACCTTCGTGGAGTTTGTCTTTCCTCTAAAGATTGGTGGGTTTACTTTCAGAAAGGTTGCTAAAGTCATTGGCCCATTTTCTCCATTACCGCCATTCCCATTACCAGCTTGATTCCCTAATGCTGTAGTTGTGGCCTGCATAGCAGCAGCCATGTTCTCCAGGGTCGTTATGAAGTTTGCGGGTTTATTTCAGTAGTCTCGAGTCCCTCACTACCACTCTGACCTCTCCCTTGACCATGTCTGCATCCACGAGTCATCATTTGGCTCCTGTTCACACCAAACAAGTGATATCAAGGTGATCAGTCTCAATATCTCAAGTCTAGTACTTCAAAGTCCCAAATACATACTCATAAACAAATATGCCACATGTATCAGTTAGATATCCTACTCAGCATATACAGACACTCAGAGTATGCCAGAAGCATAGTCAGTCCATTTCTCAGGCTCTACATGAACGAACTACTCTGATACTATAATGTAACACCCTACCACACAGGGCTTTATGCTTCAATTTGTAAAATAGAGGTGGTGTGCTATTATGACCTTTAAAATAAAATATATACATAGATATAATTGAAAGAATTTGTAACTAGGAGCCTTGAAGATAAGTTTAAGCAAAAATCATAAAAAGAAAAGCGCATCATACTAAAAAACGTAAAATCGAATCAACAGAAAACGATAAGACATGAAGATATACAGAATAGAGTACCAAAATAACAGAAAAGAAAAGTCTAAGTACATATATAACATAGCCTAAGATAAAATGTAGAATCCCCAAAAGAACCAACTCCGCTTGCTCAGGAAACTCGAGATGCTCAGCGAGGTGCCTCTCGTCCTACATCTGAAAAATGACAACATATGTATGGAATGAGAACTGAAGGTTCTCAGCATGGTAAAGGTGCCAACGTACATAATATATAAGGTCCCAGAAAAGCCAGAGACAATCCTAGAAGTCCAACACTCAAAATTAAACTTAAAGGAATAAAGTAAACCGCGATTTAGGTAAACTATCAAAGGTTTCCAAGTTATAAACCTAATTCTAACTTAACTCTTCTCTTAGTGCTTCCTCCAGCCCTTCGAAACATCGGTGGAACTATCCTCGTCACTCCTTCGCCATACAAAGGGTATCTCAATTGCACAGACATACAATACAGATAAGAAAAACACAAATAGAATGTAGTTACAGCAAGTAGAACATATAGCAAATAAGCATAGATATTCAAACCCAAGTAATACAAACTCAAACAAGACAAATAAATACATATGATTTATGCCTTTTCTACTAGCTGTGAGCTCACATGTCGGTTACTTTGCCAGAACCCGACACCCCTGGTAGCTAACCCAGATATCATCTCTATCTCTGACATGCCTCCACACTCTTGGGATATAGTTCCCATCATACTCTCGGGATATAGTGCCCGCCACACTCATGGGATATGGTGCCCATCGCATTTTCTAGGATAAAGTGTTCCCACACTCTTGGGATATAATGCCCGTTACACTTTTGGGATACAATGCCTGACACATTTTCTAGGATAAAGTGCTCCCACACTCTTGAGATATAGTGCCTGTCACACTCATGGGATATAGTGCCCGATACACTTTATAAACAGAGAGAAAATATAGACATACTCATCAACAATCACTATCAATCGTATATTGTTCAATATCAATCGATCATCATCAAGTTAGCCTTCATTCATAATAGTCTCAATATTTCGCACTTCTTCAATCAACCAACCCTTTATTAATTCAGTTAACACTTCGCAAAACCCTTCAAATGTCCCCTCTATTTATTTAATAGACTCATTTTTATTCTAAGGCTTAAAAGCTTACTAACGGACCAAAAACAAGTGTAAGGGAGGTTTTGAAGCTAGAAAATTGGTTTAGTATGCAAAAATCTCATTTTTAGCCAAAACAGGTGTCTCGTGTATGCGAGCTTATGGCCGCATACACGAAAGGGCAAAACAAATGGAACTTCTCGCGTAGCGTGTGCCGCCTGCGTATGCGAGTGTTCGATTTTACCAGGTCCGCATACGTGGGACTATGTCTGCATACGCGAAATATCAAGGCAATGAGAAATTCTCGCGTCGCGTGTGCATGCTCGCTTATGCGACTCCTCCTTTTTCTCAAAAAGCTGCTAAGTTGCAGAATTTCAAAATTTGACACCAAACTTCAAACACACATAACTCTTTCATTTTAAATGAGTTTTCATTCGTTCTTTGGACGGCATAAACTTCAAGGACCAATTTTCATTTGAAATAAATTCGACAAAATTTGGAGGTCCGAAAATCGAGTTATAGCCCGCCGAAATTGGTAGAAAATCAAGTTTCACCAAAAACCCCAAAACCTCTTTTCTTTCCAAATTCTCAATTTCAAGTCAACATTCTTATAATTAAAACAACACTAAAACTCCCCAAACATACGTCACCTCACACCAACACCAAATTTTTCTTCCTTCAATCATTCAACAATTTCATATACGCATTCAACAATTTCCTCACCAAATTAAACAGTCAATGACACTTCATATACATCAATCTATCTTCATCACAACCATCATCAAACAACACATTTTCATAATAAACTCAACATTTCCACCAAAGCTATTAACCATTAACAAGCTCACATAATCCAACTTATTCTACGACCAACTAGCCTAAGTTTTCACGTAACATTACATATTATCTAAAAGAAGCCAAAAGCATCCATTGGTCAAATCCTCCCTAACGCTCGAACACCCCAAAAGTCCTCAATTCACAAGCTCCAAGCCTCCACCTCAAGGATTCTCAGCACCCAACACCTAACTCAAGCTTCCAAGTCCATCAATTTGGTTCCAATGCACATATATACAATCTAATTCCACACCAACATCACTAAAATTAATATAGGATTTACTAATTTAACAATTTCAAAAGGGTTAGAGGTTCCTCACCTTTTCGATGGATATTTGGAATAAAACCCAGCAAGCCCACAAGGCTAATTCACTCTTAAAATACCAAAATCACATAATCTCTCAAAATCAAAACTTTAAATTTCAAAATTGTAAGGAGGATGGATGAGAAAGAAATAGATAGTTACTTACCATTTTTTTGTGGATTTTATTGAGCTCGACACGGTGGTTGCGTTGCTGCAGATGGTGCGGCGATCGGAGCTCCGGATTGAAAGATATTGAAGATTGAAATCAAGAGCGGGTTAGGGTTCTTATTTTTCTCCCTTTTCCCAAAATTTTCAGCATAATTCTCTTATGTTTGAGGGAGGGAAGAGCTGTGCTCTTTCATTGGCATGTTAGTGGGTTGGGCTTTGGGCTAATATGGGTCCGATTTAATCGATTTTGGCCGTTTATTTTAATTTTGGACCAAAACCTTTAAAATTAGTGTTGGAATTCATATTTTAATTATTTCTACTTCCCTAAAATATAAAATTGAATTTTTTAAATAATAATTAATTTATTAACTAATTATTTATTAATTTCGTGAGTTTTACAAGCAACACAACAGAATCCAATGAAAATAACATGGTGCTATTCATAGAAACTAGTTATTCTAACGGGCTTGCTTCTTGTGTGGTATTTTATCCATACTTTAATGCCATAAGAGTTGTCTTCTATTTTATGTTGGTGATTTATTTAAGTCTTGATAGTACCTAAATTAACTCAAGGTGTGAGATTTCTCTTTTTTGTGTTGGCTATAACAAGGATCATTTACAATAAACTAGTGGATCATTTGAAGTAGAAATCTAGAGAAAAGATATATGATGCTTGTTTGGATAGATGACAGTCATTATGTTGTTGAAGGGAGGCCTTATGTTGGCTATATGTTGCTGTTGGAAGACTATATGATTTGAGAAGGAGTTCTATGGAGTTTTTTTTTTCCAAAAAGGTGTTGGTGTTGCTGGTGTTGGCTTCTTTGTTTGTTTTGATTTTTTTTGTATTGTTTGCTTGAACTATTGGTGTTGTCTATTTTTTTGTTTGGGTCTTTTGAGATGATTATATACCCTTGATGGTAATGTCGAAGGGGTTTATGTAATCAATCATTAAACTTTCCAAAATTTTTCTCCCCATTGGGCCAAGGTTGTAATTAGCTATCAGAAAAAAAGCATTAACCCATCAACTAAAGTAATGTATCTCTACCAATAAGTTCATATAGAAATTAACTTTGATTCATGTCTAAAAATCAAATTGACTCATATTTGTTTTCACAAAATCTATATGAAGTTATTAAAATGTCAAGAACTAATTTTGATTTTCTTTTAGAACAAAAATTAATATTCATTTTTTCGATGACTATTGACGCAGTTAATGTGAAACTGTTGATGTAGCATTACATAATTAGATACACCATAAAATTAATGCTACTCTGATAGTTTTTGCATACAAATTTGGACTTAACCTGACCAATCTTAGTCTTTATTACATTGACAATGTCAACATGATTATAAGTTTTAATTGTATCAGGGACTAATTCAGCATTTTGGAATACGCTTTAGATGTGCAACCTATTTTTAATAGTTATAACCAATCCAAAATATTAACTTTGGTTTGACAATAAAAAAGTATAATTTTTTCATGACTAATTCCACAATACGAAGCATATAAGAAAATATGAAACATGTTTCATAACAGAAATGAGATCGAAAAAGTTCCCTATTCAAATAGTCACATAGAAAACAATGGTAATGGTCAAGTAGTGCAACATGGATGGAATTGAAACAACAATACAGCCTCTATAAAATAGTCATTGACTAAATATATGGTTAACTATAGGTAAAACAAAATTAAAGATCAGAATAATCTCAGAAGAATTTTATAGACTTAAATTAGGTGAAGATCTTAGAAGTTCTGGTTAGTAGAGGATGACACTACCACAAGAATTTATATTTAACTTTTTTGTTATATCAGGTGTAATTAGGGAGATATCATTTGGTATTTTATTTTGTTGTTGTTTGTTGCTCTACCAATGGCTTTTGAGGTTTCATGAAGCCAAAGGTGAGAGGAACTATTCCTCCTCATTCGACATGAAACTCACTTTTGTGTCCCTATAAATTGAAAGATACTGTGGTGAAATGCCTTACCTTTGTTTCAAAAATTTGCATTTTAACAATCTTCAAGTTGGACCACTTAAAATTTTAACCTCTCTACTCACTCATTAATGAACAACTCTTTTTCTATAATATATCAGAATCCCATACCAGATATAAATTAAGAAATTCTACACTAATCTTACTGCTACAAAAAGTCAGATACATTTGCAAGAAAATACATCAATAAACAAGTCAGCCTACCAGGGATGACATTGTCACCAAGGCCAAGCATTGAAAATGGCCTGGCAGAATCTGCTATGGGGAACAAAAGCTGAAAAATAATTGGAATGATCAATATTAGGAAGATATTGTATAAAGTATATTATTTAACTTCATATAAAGGAGGAGAAAATAAACTCAATTCACTTAGATAAGACTTTAACCTTTATTGGAGCATCAAATGATTTAGCAACGCTAACCATCACTGGAGTGAAGAAAACCTAGAAAATGTCATATACAAATGTCATATATAAAATATAAATTTAAATTTTTAAGTTTTAGTTCAAACTACTAAAAGAGCCATTAAAACAAACAAGGCTTCCTCTTAGTCTTGCAAACGTGTCAAAAGTCAAAGTCAAAACTATGAGTATCCAGTCAAACTTGAGTAAAAACGAACTTGAAAACAATAAAAAGACAAGAGCGGAAAAAAGGAGAAACAAAAGAAAATCCGAAGAAAATTAGTTTCAAATCAAAATTAAAATCATATCTAACATTCAATTAAAACTATATGTATCCACTATCCAGTTAAACTTGAACGAAAACAAATTTGGAAACAACAAAAATGAAGTCGAGTGAAAACTTGTGTTGTGTGCAGTTAAACCTGTCAATTGAGATATTAAAGACTAAGATCATATCAGATAATTATTTTGAAATAGTATCTTATCATATCATATCTTAAATTAAACTTACACAGATTAAAATTAATTAAAATCTTCTGTAATTGATTTTAAAAACAGAAAGTATTTAATTCTATCATAGCTTAAACTCTAAATAAAGCACATCCTATGAATTCTGATTCAAGAGTCCCACATTCTTGTGAAAAAAATTCTAACCTATTTTTGGAAAGTGTTTTAGCGTCAACATGGTTGCCAAGATGAGAAGTAAGAAAACTTTGAAGGAGTTGTTGAAGTTGGATTTGAAAACAATATAAGCTATGGCTCCGAATCCATTCCGCCTTACAAGAATTGACGTAGTGTCCCTACAGGATCCAGAGTACTGCAAAGTGAACTAGGCAGCAATTAAGGAAAATAAGAGTCTCTACTGCAAAGAAGACCATGCGGTACTCGAGAGGTTATCCAAAGCGTTGAAGCAACACCACTCTCTTCGAAAGGCACACATGAAAGAGAATCAAGGTAAGAAAACGCTAAATAAGAAGAATGCTGCATCATTTTCTTCAACAGGATCCACATTGGCATCTGCATTGCCTTCAACAGGATCCACATTGGCATCCACATCAACAACAAAGACTGATATTCCAGAGCTTCCAAAAATTTTCAAGGCGATTATCGCTTCATTGAAAGGATTTGATGTAACTTTTGTGATGCAGAGAAAGTTAACAAATGCAGATTTAGAGCCTAATAATAGCCAGTTAGCGATGTCGTAGAAGCAGATAAATGAAGAGTGCGAGTTTTTGGCACACAAAGATGCAGAAATTATGAGGATTCTTGAGGCTCGGGATGGGAAGGGGCGGCTGATTGGGATGAAAATAGGGCTCATAGAACCGTCAGGTGAAGTGTGCCATGATTAGGTTCTGAAGAAGTGGAATATGACCTCTGTATCGACATATAATCTAGCGAGTTCTTCTTGGTGCGACATTGCTAGGAGGAATCATCTCAAGAACGATCATCTTCTCAACATTTGGTGCTTCAATGATGCCGTCAATTCAAAGGGATATTTTCTTATTCATGATGTAGGCTCTGAATCTTTCGAGCCTTGCAATGAAATCAAGACTTAGCGGTTAGTTTTAGGCTTTAAAAAGGAAGGGTAAATGAAATATTTTAATGAAATTAGGGATAAAAAGGCAAATATGGATTGGGTAAATACTAAATAGTAAATACGATAGTATAGGGATTGTTAGGCTGCAAAAACATTATATACAAATACTCTTTGCAAGAATTTTCAATGATTTACATTGAACTTTTTATAAAATTAAATGTTAAGTAATTAATTTTTTCTTGTATTTGAGCTTATATTAGTTAATTCTCCATCCTTTTTTCCATTGAAAACGTATTCTTTTTTCCACTAAAAATAATTAACCACCTAGCATCTATCTCTCATCAATCAAACAGTTTTACAGCAATTTAGTAGTTTATTTATATTTCGCTTTTCAATTTTAAGCTACTAAGTATTATCTTTGTTTAATTTATTATTTACTAACTTTAATGACTAATTCAATAATAATACATAACAACTATGTTTGATTTGCTTGTGTTAAAAGTTGTGCTTGTGAAATTATTGCTGAATTGTTCCTAATTTTTTTAAAAAATCAGCTATCATAGATATATTTGATATAATTCAAAAAATTTTGGGACAAAATTGAAATAAAATCAAATTTATGAGTATTTTTAAAATTTTTAACAAATTTTAAGAACAAAAAAATATATTTTACCCTAATTAAAAATGCCATCGAACAAAGAAGGCTTCCTCTTGCAAACTTGTCAAAACTATGTGTAATCAGGTAAACTTGAGTGAAAACGAATTTAGAAATAACAAAAAGATAAGAAGGAATGAAAGGAGATTAAATAAAATCGGTTAAGCGATAGAAAAATGCTTAAGCAGAAAAATGGGACTAGTAATATATTTTTCAATCACAAATCTTTCACAAATATATGCTGCTGAATAAGCTAGCATTACAGGTAACTGGGGCTCTCAAAAAATGACTATTTCTTCTTCAACTCCAATATTTCAACTCCAAAGAATTATGGTATGCAAGTTTATTCCACCTTTTTGCTAGATTTGGGATCACTCTCTTCTTGAGATGAGTTGGCTATCTTGGACTCGTTGAACTCCAATAACTGATTTGAAATAAACTCAAAAAGTTGTTATGCATAAATTCTACAGATCTAAGTCTAGTTAAATCAACATTCAGTTAGTCTTCCTCTAACTATAACTCAGTTCATAAGGATTGTTATTACTACGGTAAAATGTTAAACATACTTAATAACCTTATAGAAACTTTAACAGGAAACTTTAGGTCAATTTACATTTGTAAATATGTATAAGATTTAGTTTTGATCTATAACATGATGTAGTTTTTTTGAAAAACAGTTAAAACCTTACAGTAGAAGAAAAATTAGTTACCACAATAATTAGACATTTTCTTTTAATAGTTCATTGATTAAACCTAACAAGGTTACAAGTTCTACGTCTTTCATATTGCTTTGAGTGTTAGGATTAACCTATCAAATTAAAGTAATGCATTTAAATAATTGAATAACCAAACACTATTTTTCATTCATACATCAATCATATACACAAAATAAGAAAGGACTTAATTGTAGCATGCATAAAAGAGAATAGAAACTACTTTTAGAAGTATAATTTTCTATCAATTATAAAAATTAATTAAGAACAATTTTATTATGAAAGCTCAGAGGGTTGGAGATAGAGAGAGATGGTCTTCTTCCTTAAAATAGAATGTTAGCATTAACCAATTAGGTCAAAGTAATATATCTAGAGAATTGAATAAACAAATACTTTTTTATATTCAAACATCAATCATATATACAAAATTAAAAAGGATTTAATTGTAACATGTTTAAAGGAGAATAAAAACTACTTTTAGAGGTATGATTTTCTATCAATCATAAAAGTAATTTTCTGTTTAATTTTGTCTTTTTTTTTATTATAATATATAATTTTTACTTATTCCCTCAACACCTTTTTAAAACAAATTACTTGAGAATCGTATACTGAGATAAATGGCACTTATCAATTTGCAATTTCTTGATATCAGATGCAAGACAATAATATATTTCGTTTCAAATGTCTTTCTTGACTATATATTTTTCTATCATTTATTCTCTTATTTTTATCATACTTTTTCTTTCTAGCATTAAAGGTCGTATGCTGCATAAAAATAAAATCTTACAAGACACAAGAATTCAAGACTAGTCAAATAATCCAAATAAACACAAAATAAATAAGGCATCTAAAAATCTCTACCAATAAATTCATAAAGAAATTAACTTTGATTCATGTCTAAAAAATAAATTGACTCATATTTGTTATTCACAAAATCTATATAAAACTATTAAAACATCAAGAACCAATTTTGATTTTTTACTAGAAAAAAGTGATATTCATTTTTTGGATGACTATTGACGAATTTAATATTAAAATGTTGATGTAGCATTACATAATTAGATACACTGTAACATTAATGTTACTCTTATAGTTTATACATACAAATTCGAATTCAACCTGACCAATCTTAGCCTTTATTGCATTGACAATGTCACATAATTATAAGTTTTACTTGTATCAGGGCCTAATCTAACATTCTGGAATACGTTCTAGATGTGCAACCTATTTATAATAGCAATGGACAATCTATAATATTGAAATTAACTAAATCTAGCAAGGCTACAAGTTTTATGTATTTCCTATTACTTTGATAAAAAATAACTATTGTATATTCTTGAAATTTATTATTTTTAGAGAATAATTTAGTAGCCAAGGATAAGAGACATTTGTTGGCCACAAATCGTATATTATAAAATTTAGCTTTGTGAGTTGTATTATTAGTTTTTCAAGTGTAAAAGAAAGTAGAAAAGATGTTGACCATTGTTAGACCAGTTTAAAAAATTAATAGACACCATTAATAGGATGAGATGAAGATTATGCAAGTAGTATAATATATAAAATAATTAAGACTGACTTCCTTATGAAAGTTTAGAAGGTTGGAGATGAAAGTAGTGGTTCTCCCCCTTTAAATAGAGTATTAGCATTAACCTATTTAGTCAAAGTAATGTATTTAAAGAATTGAATAAGAAATATTACTTTTCATTCATATATCAATTATATATACAAAATTCAAAAATACTTAATTATAACATGCTTAAAGGAGAATAGAAGCTACTCTTAAAAGTATAATTTTCTATCAATTGATGAGGAATGGATACCAATTTAGAATCTTCACAAGTTAAAACTCAAATTCATTATAAGTATAAAAATAAGAAAGGATTTAATTGCAACGTGCACAAAGAAAATAAAAGCTACTTTTAGAAGTATAATTTTTCATCATTCATAAAAATATTTTTTTTATTTAATTTTGTCCTTTTTTTTTATTACAATATACAGTTCTTATTTATTCTTTCAACACTTTTCTAAATCAAATTAGTCAAGAATCTTATAAAGATAAAATAGGACTCGTCAATTTGTAATTCCTAGATTTCAGATGGAAGAGAATAGTATATTATATTTTAAATATCTTATTTTGATTATACATTTTTGTAATATTAATTTTGTTATTTTTACTACACTTTTTTTTAACATTGGAGACCATAGATTACATAAAAATAAAATCTTATAAACTAAGACACAAAAATGCAAAACTAGAAGAGTAATTAAAATAAGTACATGATAAATATGACATCAAAAAATCTCTACCAAAAAGTTCATATAGGAATTAATTTTGATTATTCATATCTAAAAATCAAATTGACTCACAATTGTTCATAAAATTTATATGAAATTAGTAAAACGTCAAGAACCAATTTTGATTTTTTCCTAGAACAAAACTTAACATTCGTTTTTTTCATGACTATTAACGCGATTAATGTAAAAGTATTTATGTAACATTACATAATTAGATACACATGTAAAATTAATGTTATTCTGATAGTTTATTCATATAAGTTTAGGCTTAACTTGACCAATTTTTGTCTTTATTGTATTTACAATGTCAACATAATTATAAGTTGTAGTGGTATCAGGACCTAATTTAGTATTCTCGAGTACGTTCGAAATGTCCAACCTACTTTTAATAGCAGTGATCAATCTTAAATATTGAAATTGATTAAACTTAGCAAGGTTACAAGTTCATGTCTTTCTATATGTATTCTTTGTCTATTATATTTGGCCAATCAATCTCTAATTGAGATTTCAAACTCGTTATCTATTAGAATAAATTATAAAAATGACTAATAATTAATTTATTAGATAACAAGATGAATAAAAATGGATAAAGTCTTATTAATTAACTCACTAAACTTCTTTAAAATTTATTGTTTTTTAGAACAATTTAGTGATACATTTGTTGGTCAATCACAAACCGTGTAATGTAAAATTCAGCTTTGAAGATTGAGTTATCAATTTTTCAGGTGCAAAGAAAAGTACAAATGATGTTGGATATTGTTGGACCAATTTAAAGAATTGATAGGGACTATTAGTAGGATAAGATGAAGATGAAAATAGTATAATATGAAAAATATTAAAAACTCACTTTATTATGAAAGTTTAGAGGGTTGGATATAAAGAGTGATGGTTCTTCCCTTATAAATAAAGTGTGAGCATTAATCCGTCAGGCCAAATTAATGCATCTAAAGAATTAAATAAGAAAATACTAATTTTCATTCATACATCAATCATATATACAAAATAAGAAAGGACTTAATTTTAACATGCATCAAGAAAATTAGAAGTTACTCTTAGAAATATGATTTATAAGTTGTAGTCATATCAGGGCCTAATCCAGCATTTTTTATTACAGTTTAGATGTCCAACTTATTTTTAATAACAATGGTCAATTCAAAATATTAAAATTGATTAAATTTAGACAGGCTACATATTTCATATCTTTTCTACTACTTTGACAAAAAATAACTACGATATTTTTTCTATTAGATCTTGCCAATCAACCTTAATTGAAGTTTCAAACTCGTTATTTATAAGAATAAAGTACAAAAAATGATAAATGATTAATTAGATAATAAGATAAATAAAAATGGATAAAGTCTAATTAATTAACTCACTAGACTTCCTCGAAACTTATTATTTTTGAAGAACAATTTAGTGGCCAAGGATGAGATGTATTAGATTTTTCATGTGCAAAGAAAAGTAAAAAAAAATGTTGGTCATATTGAACCAGTTTAAATAATTAATAAACACATTAGTAGTACATTATAAAAAATAATGAAGACTCACTACATTATGAAATCTTAGAAAGTTGGATATAAAGAGGGATGGTTCGACCTGCTACAAATAGAGTGTCAACATTAATTCATCAATTCAGGGTAATACATCTAAAGAATTGAATAAGCAAACATTACTTTTCATTCATACATCAATCATATATACAAAATAAGAAAGGACTTAATTATAACATGTATAAAGGAGAATAAAAGCTACTCTTAGAAGTATGATTTTTCTTCGATCATAATTTTTTTAGTTTAATTTTGCCCTTTTTTTCTTGATTATAATATATAGTTCTTATTTATTCCCTCTAACACTTTTCTAAAACAAATTACTCGAGGATCTTATATTGAGATAAAATAGCACTCAGCAAATTGCAATATCAAATGCAAGAGAATAGTATATTACGCTCCAAATGTGTTATCTTGACTATATATTTTTCTAACATATATTCTATTATTTTTACCACACTTTTTTTTCTAATATTAGAGATCATAGGCTGCATAAAAATCTCTACCAATATATTCATACAGGAATTAATTTTGATTCGTGTCTAAAACCTAAATTGACTTATAATTGTTGTTCAACAAATCTGTATAAAGTTATTAAAATGCCAAGAACCAAATCTAATTTTCTACTAGAACAAAAATTAACATTTGGTTTTTTGTATTACTATTGACGCAGTTACTATAAAAGTGTTAACGTAGCATTACATAATTGGATATACATGTAAAATTAATGTTATTCTCATAATTTATGCACAACACGATTATAAATAGTAATGGTATCAAAGCCTAACCCAACATTCTCGAATACACTCTGGATGTGCAACTTATTTTTAATAGTAATGGCCAATCTAAATTATTAAAATTGATTACACTTAAAAGGCTATAAGTTTCATGTCCTTCCTCTTGTTTTGACAAAAAAATAACTATAGTATTTTATGTCACTAGATTTGACCAATCAATTTCTAATTGAAATTCCAACCTCTTTACCTATAAAAATAAACCATAAAAATATTAATAATTAATTTATTAGATAACAAAATAAATAAAATGATAAAGTCTAATTAATTAACTCACAAGGCTTCCTTGACATTTATTATTTTTAAAGAATTATTTAGTGGCCAAGGATAAGATGAATTTGTTGGTCACAAATTGTGTATTGTGAAATTCAGCCTTAGAGATTGTGTTAGTTGTTTAGGTATAAAGAAAAGTAGAAAGGATGTTGGCCATTGTTGGACCAGTTTTATAACACCCTTACTACCAAAATATTATACTTCCAACTGTACCACTCTGATAGCGAGGATATTATGACGACTTCTTTAAATAATGATTTTGTTGAAAATAACCTAAATCTAGTAAGACATAAATTGTTTAGTTCAAAACCTTACGCTAAATCAGGATTCAATTCAATTATATATAATTCTCATTTTAGGCATCCTATTATTTCTCTGATAACTTCTGATTTATTGGCTTAATTTGTTGACCAACAATGTCTCATTCTTTACTACCAGAGTGTTGTAAATATTTGGCATTTTTGAACTCTGTCTGTAACTCTCTGTAGACTTGAGAAACAAAGAGATGTGTACGAACGAGTTGCTCTGCCCACTAGAACACTCAGGAGAGCTCCCGTATCAATCACTTTTATTCCTCTCATTAGACCATCTATAGCGCTTGCAGCTAGAGACCTCGCCCGTGAAGTAAATCATCACACCTACAGTCCAATCCAACCAATTGGGAGAGAATCAATAAATTTTTTTCAGGAGTGATTCATCATTCCCGAATGCAGGAGCCTTTATCCAAAAATTGTATTACCTTTTCTTTGAAGAAATGAAAATTCTTTTTTTTTCTTTTGCAAACATGTATAAATACAAATCAATCACATCACTTGACACACACACTATAAAATTTTGATTAAACAAAAATTAAATAAATAATTAATTAAATATGGGCCAACGGGGTAAAAAAATACAAAATCATAATTTAAAAATTTAAATGTGATAATTAGATTTGAAATATTTTTCCGAGTGAAAAAATGTACTTTTATGTGGAAAAATGTATAAGGACGTGTATTGAAAATTTAACCGGCAATATTAGCTTAGGCTGTCCGGTACTGTGAGTGAGAAAATTAATTATGAGACAAAAAGATAAAAAAAGTAGAATTTATAATTTTGAGAAATAAAAATAATTAAAATACCAATCTTAAAGGTCTTGCTCCAAGATTGGGCCAGCGAGCTAAATCAAATGAACTGGACCCAAGTGGATCCAAGTTCACATATATATAATCCCCATTTATGCACAACTCAAACATTCTTCTCCCTTTCTTGAGAGAGCAACGTGATTAAGGAAGAGAGAAAAGAAGAAACACAAAAATTCTAGCCTCCTTTGATCTTCAAAACTCCATAACTTTCTCTCCGGAGCTACAACTCATCCTCTTCGATTCTAATCAAACAAAGTGGTAAGATAATTTGAAATCCATATCCTAATTCTCTGTCCTAACAAAATTTGTATTTTTGGCTTTAGTTTATTGAGTTTTCATGGTTTTCATAGTTTTGGGGTGCTCTAGTATGAGCTATAACTAGGTTTTATTAACAATTTCTATAGGTTAAGATAAGAAACCTCTAAACCCTTGTGGTTTATCAAATTTTATGAATCCTAGGTTGATATATGTGTGAATTGGTTATATTAGAATTTTTGGATGATTTTGGTACACATTGGGAATGAACGGGAACAGAAATGGATTGGGGAACCATCAAGCTAATGGAGGTTCGATGACCTTGGCAACCTTTCTGAAAATCAATCCCCCAATGTTCAAGGGTTCAACTGATCCAACAGAAGCCAATAATTAGTTCCAAGAGATATAACAGGCAATGCAAGCGCAACATGTACCTAAGGGTCAGTTAGTGAAATTTGTTGCATATCAGTTGATTGGAGAAGCACAACACTGATGGCAAGAAGCTCATTGTCTGCTGCAGCAAGGGAATGGAGATGAGGTGATTATCTGGGAGATATTCAGAGGGAAGTTGTACAAGAAATACTTCCCAGACTCTGCAAGACAGGCAAAAGACTTGGAGCTACTACAACTAAAACAAGGATCAATGACGGTGGCTGCTTACACGAGCAAGTTTGAAGAGTTGTGCCAATTTTCGAGGGCTTGTTAGGGTTCCCTTAAAAGATACAAGGAATGAAAGTGCATGAAGTATCAGAATGGCTTGAGGTATGGCATTATGCAAGCTATGGTGCCTTTTGAGGTCAATCATTTTGCGGAGCTAGTTAACAATAGCTGAATGGTGGAAGAGTGCTCCAGGAAAATTGATATGGCCAGGAATGACTGTCAGGAGTCCGATGAAAGGGATCAAGACAAGGACTTTGTACCAAGGGGCTTAGACTTTAAGAAGAGTGGGTATCCACCTCAGCATTCCCAAGGTCGGAACAATTATCGAAGAAATGACAACCACTCGAGAAATGGTAAAGAAAAATAGGCAGAGGCTATTTTAGATCACTTGAGGTGCCAAAGATACGAGAGATACCATCTGGACCAGCCATGCCAAACTGAGTTAGGACTGTGCTATCGTTGTGGGAGACCAGAGCATATCTTCTGAGATTATCCATACAAGAAAAGTCAAGGAGAAGGCGAATCTCAACGAGGCTGAGGTAATTGTGAAATTGATAAGTATAATTAAATTTAACTGCTTTGCATAAGATTGGAGTATGTTATGCATCCGTAATGCATGAGTATATTATGAGGGTCGTAATTTCTAAATGAATTGTCGGTCCATGACTTTCAGTCAGTAAGACAAGGTGATTTTTGGTTAACACAGAGGAGTAGCTAGGTTCTTAGTGGCTAATAATCAGAGTGACGTAGCGGAAGTTTCTGAAACCATTGACATAGGATAGTTGCAAATATGAGTAGTAGGAGGTGACTAGAAACATCTTAGTCTTGAATACTCGAAGGGTTTAGTGGGTTAATGTAAATAATGATTTCCAGAAAAATTAAGTTTGATTGTGGTTTAAGATTAGATTGATTTTGAGTAGGTTGTAGAGATGATTATAGGTGTAATTGGATTTGTGCTTAGATTGTAATGGATAAATTATTGATTTTGGAAAATGGATTTGGAAAACGTTGAATTGAAAACATTGATGTTGTATTGAGGTCGAATTGAGGAAACCCGTGAAGGATGGTGAACTTCGGTCTTAGGGAAGGTTTTATAAAAGTGAGGTGAACTTGCTATCGGATTAGCTATTGAGAAAGATCTAAAGAAAGCTAAGAGTGAAACAGACAAGTATGGCGTAGGCTTGAGTTCGATTTAAGTTATGACGTTGTAAGTAAGAATGAGAAATGTAGACTGGTGTTTGAATTAATGCTGAAGGATTGTAGAATGAGTGGTGCGAGAGTAGTTGAATTCAATATTTATGAAGTGTAGTGTAGAGAAATGCAAATGATTTAAATTGATTAAATGACAAACAAGGTTTAGACCCAATCCTTATGGCGAGGGAGAGTGAACTTAAGGAAGACTTGGTGCCGGAAATGGCACTAGTTTCAATTGCATGATACGGGAGAGAGAACTATCGACTCAGTCTTAAATTCTTGATTAATCCTAATAACAACAAAGATGCATCGTGGCTTGGAGACGAATTTGAGGCAACTAAATTTTAATGGCAAAATTTTTAATTAGGTGGGTAGGATATAAAACCCCGATTAAATGAAAATTAAATAAATAATTAATTAAATATGGGTCGACGGAGGGTGAAAAATCTAGAATCATAATTTAAAAATTTAAATGTGATATTTGGATTCAGAGGATTTTTTCAAGTGGAAAAATATACTTTTTTGCAGAAAAATGCGTAAGGACGCATATTGAAAATTTAACCGGTAGTACTGGCTTAGACTGTTTGGTATTGTGAGTGAGAAAATTAATTATGAGCCAGAGGGATCAAGAAAGTAGAATTTATAATTTGGAGAAATGAAAATAATTAAAATTCAAATTAAAACACCAATCTTAAAGGTTTTGGGCCAACAGACTAAATAGAGTGAATCGGGCCCAAGTAGGCCCAAGCCCACATATATAACCCCATTTCAGCACAACTCAAACATTCTTCCTCCTTTCTTGAGAGAGCAACATGATTGAGGAAGAGAGAAAAGAAGAAACACAAAAAACCTAGCCTCCTTTGATCTTTAAAGCTCCATAACTTTTTCTCTTGAGCTCTGATCGCGCACTGTTTGCAGCCACGCGAAGCCCAGCTCATCCTCTTCGATTCTAACTGAACAAAGTAGTGAGTAATTTGAAACCCATACACCAATTCTCTGCCCTAATAGAATTTTTTGGCTTTGGATTATTGAGTTTTTCATGGTTTTGATGGTTTAGGGGTGCTCTAGTATGAGTTATAACTGGGTTTTATCAACAATTTCTATGGGTTAAGGTAAGAAACCTCTAAACCCTTATGGTTTATCAAATTTTATGAACCCTAGGTTGATATATGTGTGAATCAATTACATTAGAATTGTTGGGTGGTTTTGGTACACATTGGTAGCTTGAATTTGGCTTACGAAACTTTTGGGTGAACCTTAGTGGCTTGTTTAGAGCTTGGGTGTCGTTGGGGCAGAAAATCTAAGTATTGGGTGTGAACCACCGTCATCAAGGTATGATTTAAGTTTTATTTAAATACCATGTAATGTGATATGAAGTCCTAGGCTAAATGACCCTAGGATATTGTTGAATTTTGGTGTGGTTGGTTGTTATTGGTTTAGTGTGAATGTTATGATGGGATGTATGTTATTGATTGAATTTTCTATAGATGATTTACTATAAAGATATTGTTGATAATTATGAATTGGGTATTGAAAGAGATTGGGCTAGAGGCTGTGAACGGGTGAGTTCGGGTAAGTTTTGATGGTATGAAATAAGTGAATTGATGTCATTGTGAATAGTGTGATTATGATTATGATGGTGACAATGAATTTAGAGTGATTAATGTTTAGAAATTGTGTTTCAATGTTTGAGGTGTGTTTGAATTAAAAAATTATTGAGAAAGATAATTAATAAATGATATGGTGTTATGTGGATTAGATATGGTTTGATTTGAGTATGATATTAAAATAGAGATAATGGTTTTGGGTGTCAAATGCAAGGGATTCAAAATTGGTATAAAATTGAAAGTGCAGAGTTTTTGGTAAAAAAAGATAGATTTTTAGCCAATTTCGGTGGGTCGTAACTTGGTCCTCGAAGTTGAGAATTTAACGAAAGTTGATTTTTATAAAAGTTTATTCAACAACCTTTTCAATGTTTTAAGAATAATTGAAAAATGAATTTTGTGAAAAACGTTATGAGATTTCAAAGTTTGTGGTAAACAATTGAATTTCTGCAGTAAAGCAGCTTTCAAAAAACGGATAAACATGCGTATGCAGACGTGTCACACCACGCGGGTATAGGACTCTGCCCAATACTCTTGCGTACAAAAACGTGGGCTGCGTACACGACTTTAGAAAAATTTGAACTCTAGCTCCGCGTACGCGACTATAGTCTGGGTATGCGCCACTGGCAATTTCGACACTCATGCGTACACGGACGAGGCATGCGTACGCATGACCCCAATTTTGCTGAAATTGTGTTTTTAAATCTTTTAACCATTCTTTTAGCCTTTCCATACTCATGTAAGAGATCGCGGGTTCGAATCTCTCTAATTTTAACAAAAAAAATCATTATATATATATATAATTTTAAACTTTTTAAAATTGAAAAGTTTAAATCTTTAATTTTAGAGGAGGAACAACCGTAGACGGCCAGCCCGAGCACTGCGAGGACAGAGCAGAAGACGGCGATATGCAGAGGCAGAGCAGAGGAAAACGGTGACCCACGCCACTGACTGCAACGTTGACCTCCCAGAGGACGATGATGGTGAACGAAAAAATGAAGCACGAGAAAGGAGACAGACGGAACGAGATGACGCCGTGTTTTAGAACTGGAGGGCGGATGGATGAGGGACATAGTCGGGTTTCAACACCAACCAACCAAGGAAGTCCGGTTCACCTTGAAATTGCAAGCCACGTTTGGGACTTCTTCGTAACCACGAACAATCGTTCTCAGCATCCGTTTCAAGCATGAATTGATATGTTTGGGAGCAATTTTCGGGAGCGATGGAGGAGTCTCTCAACCCGTGATTAGCGCCGCAGCAATGAGAGCCACGGAAGCGTCTTGTAGGCTGGGCAAGTGGGCATGATGAAAACCTTCATCAATGGAGGAGACGCGCAGCAGGAGATGATGAGATGTGTTTGAGTGGGTTACTGGAGTGTAGTCGCTTTGATTGGGTTACTGGAGTGTTTTTTATTCAGGTCGGGTGGGGCTAGGTTCCTAGATTTTCTTTAATAGGCTGGTTGGGCCTTGCTATGACCAAAAAACAAAAAAACACCAACACAAACAATAAAGTCCGCTTAAGCAAGTGTCATGGGTTCGAATCCCGCCTTGTGCATGCAGCAACCCATTGGCTAGCGACCTTTAAATGGAGCTCAGATCCACGACGGATTAGTTCTTAACCTGTTGGGTTGGGGGATACCGTAGACAACCAAAAAAAAAGTTAAATAACCTTTTAATTGCAGCCGGGGTTTGGAGCTAGTGCCAGCAAGGTTGCGAGAACCGGACCGGTCAATGAACCGGTGAGGTCACTGGTTCAATAGTTCATTGGTTCGACCGGGGTTCAACCGGGATTCAACCGGTTTAATTAAATATTAAATAAAATTATTAAAAATCTAAAAATAATTTTAAATATATAAATTTAATAATTTCTAACTTAATAAAATTTAAAATTTCACATAATAAAGAGCAGAACTTCAAGAAGAGAGCTATGTAGAGTCAACACTTAAGCATAAATATGCAGCGTATACATATAGTATTCTTCCATACATACATTTTTGAAACAAGACTAAAAATACACAAGCATAAAAATCAAAACCATGTAAATAACATGACACTTATGTCTAAATTGTTAATAACTACAACACCATCAGCAGTTTAAATACAACACCAAGTACAACACAGCAAGATTATTAACAAAAAATACAGATTATTGTGTAATATAAATTATTAACAATTAATCAATAACACAGCAAAAGAACAATTATTAATATCATAACAAGAACACAGCCAAAAACACAGCAAAGAGGATTGCAAGAATTGCAACAGCACACCATTCCATACCATAACACAGCAAGAACAACTTTCCAATACACAACACAGCAAGAACACAACAAAGAGGAGAGGACTCACCTACCAGAATCTTCAGCAAACAAATTCATGAACAAATAACCTCAGAATCATGAAGCCAGCAAACAAACAAATAATGAAGCCAGTAAACAAAATCATGAACAGATATCAAAATCAAGCAGAAAAAATCAAAATCAAGCAGAGAAAATCGAAATTTATGAACGAATAACCTCAGAATCATGAAGCCAGCAAACAAACAAACTTATTCAACATTTCAACAAATTTATTCAACATACAAAAAATTGAAGAACAAATTTATTCAACATTCGAATAGAAGCCAGAAACCCAAAACTTACCGCAAGTGAAGAACGAACAGAAGCCAGAAAAATAGCACAAACAGAAGCCAGAAAACCAGAAACCCAGAACCCGCAACAGTGCTTGAAACCCAGAAGCCAGAAAGTCAGAAACCCAGAACCCGCAACGTTGCTTCACGACCAGCGACCAAAACCCAGAAACCCAGAACCCGTAATGCCGCAACGGTGCTTCATGACCCGCGACCAAAACCCAGAAACCCAGCAGTCGCAACGGTGCACGACGACCCGCGACGGTGGGAGTGTTCTTCACAGCGTTCGTCGGTCGCGACGGTGGTCACTGGCTCACTGCCGGCGTCGATTGTGGAGTCCCTCTGCTCGTTGGAGGAAAAGGAAAGTAGGGTTGAGGGAGGCGTGTGGTGACAACTGAGTACCGAATGATTTGGGGGTGGGTTAGGTTAGTGGGTCGTGGGTTTTTTTTTTTTTGCGTCACAAAACGACGCCGTTTTGGGCTATTTTAAAAAAACGGAACTTCAAAAAACCCGTCCGGTTTGTTCGGTTCACCGGTTAACCACCGGTTTAACCGGTTTTTAATCGGTTTTTTGCAGAGATTTTGGAGGTCAACCGAACCGGCCAGATGACCGGTTCCCGGTTAATCCGGTCGAACCGGCCAGTTCGGTCTGGTTCTCAGAACAATGAGTGCCAGTATTTGCTGCCTCACAAGAAGCTACACCCGGATTCAAGTCTTATGAGAAAAAAAATGAACCCTTAAATGAACTCATGCAGTGTGTGTGAGTGTGTTAGATAAGTGTGTATTACATGAGTAATGTTTAGAACTAGAGACGGTCTAATCTATTTGACAAAAAAAAAAAACCTTTTAATTACTCTCATAAAGACTAATTACTCTCATAAGGACAAGACTGATTGACTAAAACCACGCGTCACTCTTTTTAAAAGACACATGAGGACATCATAATATGTTTTCCTAACATAGTCAGTACTATAGAATTTCCCTAAATTAAATTCTTACTCTTAATTTTTTTTTTTTTTTACTCTCATTCTTATTCATTTCCTTGTTTACATTGTAAAACGGAAAACAAACTGAAGTGAAAAACATGTCTGAGGACAAGAAATTTTAAAGTATATATAGGTTGAAACAATGGACCTATAATCTTTATCATTAGATCCCAATGTGCATTTTGCACTTTGCACCATTACATTCTTTGTGCATTGTAGAATAATTCTCCAATATTTAATAATCAAAATACACCATAAACTATTATTCAACATCAGTTAAAGTAGTTTACATGCCAAAACAGATATTACAAAAAAAGAGAGAGAGTAAATAGATGTCAATTTTCACAATCCGAATCACTACAACTACTACTACTACTATGGTAGTATTTACACAATAATGAATACAACACTAAACTCACAAAGCTCAAACATGCCAAGAGCCAATAATAACTGTCCAATCTTGCTTCATTGTTCATGTCATCAGAGAACCAACTTGGTATCCCTCTTGAACTTGTGAAGACCTCAACAAGTGTAATCAAAAGTGCACTCACAAAGCTACCAACACCAAACACACTTGTGTAGAGTGCAATCCCCATTGTCCTCATTGTTGTAGGAACCTCACTGTAGAAGAACTCTTGCATTCCAACCACAGTGAAAATGTCTGAGATCCCAAGAAGAATATACTGTGGAAGCAACCAGAATATGCTTAATGGTACTGTTGTTTCCTCTTCTCTTGACCCGGATGATGAGATTCTCATCCGTTGGCCGATTTCTAGCCGTTTCATTTCGACTAGCGCCGCTAGAACCATTGCTATGATGGAGAGAACCATACCGATTCCCATCCTTTGCATCACGTTTATGCCTTTGTTCTGGCGCGTGATGATCTGGGTGATCGGTATGAAGATTCGGTCGTAGAGTGGCATCAAGAGGATTATGGAGAGTGTTATTGCACTTTGGAGTGTTGCTGGTGGGATCTTGAAATTTGGTCCAATGTTTCTCTTCATTGTCATGCCTTGCTTTGTGAAGAATGTTGCTGGTTGTTGGAAGATCACAGCAAACATTAGAAGCATTGTCCAAATTGGTAAGAGCCTAAGAACAACCTTGCCATGTGATAGTAGCTGCTTCCTAGTTTTAGAATCTTTTTTCAGATTCTTGAGGCTTTCCATGCTTTCTTCACAAAGGGGTTTCTCTTGAAGCCTGAAACATGTAAATACAATGTTCTCATGTAAGTACTAACATTAACACGAGTATCATAATGATAATTTTCCCTTCTTTTAGTTGATTTATGAAATGAATAGTGTCTTTTGTCAGAATATGATGTTTCATAGTAATATTGGTATTTCATTCGTTTCATTTGTTTAATTTGTACATGAAAAATGGATATCATTATCTCCCAACTCAATCTAATGGTGTAAAAGAAAAAAATTATGAGAAAATTTTGGGAACTAACATTGCAGCCAACATTCAGCACAAGAAAAAAAAAACTAAAATTCTAAAAAATGAGAACATCTGAAACTCAATTAAAGAAACATCTGAAATTAAACTCATCAAAAACTCATTTTTAGCAACTTGTTATAGTGTTGACTATATTATTGGCTACTATATAATTGGTTCCCTAGCATTACTCATTTTTAAATAAAGAAAAAGAAAGTGGAGATTACTGCAAAATCCTAGAGTGATAAATTAAAGTGGGTATTCTTATGGTGCATAAGGAGTTGGATGTTCAAAAAACATTTCTCTTACTTGTAATATACTCTCTCTAATTTCTTTTATCTTAGAATATAAGAATGTGCCAAAGCATGACAATAGAGTAAAATTAACATTAATCATGCTAATAAAACTTAATTATGTGAAAGTGGAACTTACTCCAGTTCTAAAACCTCAGACTTTTCATTGGGTAAGGTAATTCCACAATGGAAGCATTTTAATGCAGATTCTTTCATAGCTTGAAACATGTCCCTAAATGGCTTCTTAGCTTGATGTTCATCATCACAATCATCATGTTTATATGTATATATAGGGTTTCCACATGAGAAAATCAAAATGGACATAGCCATTGAAATTGCAGGGATTGCGAACCCGATCACCCAACCAAATGTATCTTGAATGTAGGACATAACTGTCACACCCATTAGGCTTCCACTACAAACACCAAAATACCACCATTGGAAGAACAATGTTTTCTTCTTGGAACTTTTGTCATCTTTGCTACTAGGCAATTCTTCATCTTCGTCCAGTTGGTCCGCTCCGAAGGCTTGCAGCGACGGGTTGTACCCGCCTTGGCCTAATGAAATCAAATAGAGAGACAGAGAGAGAAAGGAAGAAGACATTGTTCTGTTTCTGTGGTGCCATGACCTTGCTAGTGCTGTTGATGTCAATGCTGTAAGTCCCTAATAAGAGAACACAAATTTAGTTGTTGATTCATGATTAAGCAAATATTGAATTCCACTTTGCAACTTGATGTAAAAACTCTATGTTTGACATCTATATCTATATAGTTCAAAACTTTATATCTTTGTAGTTCAATTCTCACTGGGTTATGAACAAAATAAGTTACAACCATACTAAGTGTATCCCAAAAGTTAACTACCAAATCGGCCATTCGTATAGAATTTTTTAATAAGATAATAGTAAAGGAAAAGACACTAGTACATATTTAGCAACATAAAAAACTCTAATACTTTCTATTTCCGAGGACATGCATGTTACTTCAGATTCCAAAACAATCTATGTCAACGAAATGCGCCGTTATATACTGGTTCAAACTAAGTAATTAAAGCAGCCACAAAGTGCTACCTCAAGATAGGGAAATGTACATGTGCTTATTAATGTGAAAGTTCTTTCACCAAAACAAGAAGGGTGTGGTTCAACAGACAAAATCATAAGCATAAGAAGAATGTAATAAATTAAAGTATAGTCTTATTGTTGTTTTTGGTGAATCATGTTGTATAAGACATGATTGTGTTATATTGTAAAGACATGAGAACCATGTTGCAATAACTTTAGAATTCTTAACTTTAGGTCATTTTAATGATGGATCTTTTTTTCAATAATGATCACCTTTTAGATTGTGGTGCTTGAGTGCTACATTGAATAATTAAAGAGGAAAAAAGATATACCTTTTCTTTTTCTCTCTCCCTAATCTAAAGTTAATCTTTTCAATCCTATCATGTTATCATGTTGTTTTACTGCTTCAACAGGACAAGACAATAACTTCAGTTCTATAACACATGCTTATGTTTTTATTTTATTTATTTATTTATTTTGTGGTTACATACATAAGAATATGAAATCCCAGACATATTAGTGATGGAAAATAATAACAAGTATATTTAAGTAGCTTCATATAACCGAAAATTAGCAGATTTATAATTATATTACATAGCCAATATAATAATAATAAACACAACAACATTAACAGCTAGCTTACATAGGTAATCTATGCCTGGAAAATTTAATATAAGTATTGAAAAATGAGGGGCTATGGAAAATTCGTTTCCTGCTTAGATTACAAGTAAAACTTTTCATGTTATTCAGGATTATTAAAGTGTCAGTGTTCTTCTTTGCCAAAAAAATTTATGTTGAAACTCTGGTTGATTTTATATCTGACTTTGAAAGGTAGCAAAACATGATACACTTTCTCATACCATCTGAAATTTTTATAGAGATCATTATTTCATGTATGCCCAAATAGGAAGATTATTTATGACTCAGACTCTAACAAACCTACAACACAATCCATAATAGAACTTATAAGAATAATATATTATTACAAATATGGCTGCTATATTATATTAGTATGTCATATCTAAACTCCAAAAAATTGTCCTATGATAAGAATATGCTGCTTGACTCATATTTTATCTATCATTAAATGGGACATAGATTTCACTTAAATTTGATTCACATCTCATTTAATAATAAACAAAGTAGAGTTCTACCATAATTAAAGGTTTATTCATATATAAAGGTAGTTGATATTGAAGTTGTGGAGGGTGACTCACCATAAGATAGAGGAAAGAAGAGGCCATAATTGTGGAATATTTGTGCCAATAAGCATCAGCAATGGGTGCCACCAACAAGGGCATTATGGAAGTGAAGCCACACCAACTATTAACCATTTTCGCAGCAGATGAGTTCCTTAGCTTCACTACATCAGTTAGGTATGTAACCAAATTTGATGCCACCCCTTTATATGCAAACCTCTCTATGCCTGCAATTGCTGCAATACCCAACACCAATTAATCATTAAAACAAAGATGCTTCATAAATAACAATGACAACTATATATTCTAATAGTAATATGTTTTTTAATAAGTGAACATTTCTGTGAAAAATTAGAAAGGAAGAATTTCAAGAGTAAAAAGGAATCCTTTTTCCATTCCTCCAAAATCAAAATTCCAGACACTTCTTTAGAGAAATAGTATCGTTAAGATGCTTTTAAAAATTATAAAAAAACAATAATAAACAAAACATTCATTCAAGCTTCACTAATAACAAACACCACTGTTCTCAATCTATAAAATAAGTTAACAATCATTTCCAATAAATAGTTAGAAAATGAGAAACTAGAGAGATATTTATAATAATTAAATAATTAAATGTACATACCTATGAGGAGAATACATGACTTGTTGAGCCTCCTTTGTCTTTGTCCACCAGCCATAATGACCCAAAAAAAAAAAAAATCCACCAAATAATGCAACAAATTGAAAATGAAGCTAGCAACCCTGCAATCCAAATTCCAAGATTTTTCTAAACGAGGCACAGCTTAGAGGGCAACAAGAACAAGAACACAAGCCGAAGCGATGATGATGGATTCTGATGCTTGTTCATCATTTCATTTTTGGTTTGGTTTTGGCTTTTTCAGTAACTGAAAAAGTAGGCACAAATAATTATCGTGGATTCCCCGTACACCTTACAAAATGCCACCCCTTGCATGAATTTGGCTCATCAACATTAATTGAATGACTTTGGAGATTTGAATTATATATAGAGATTGTAGAGAAAAGATTGATATATACGGTGTATATATATAACATTATAACTTTAAGCACCTTAATGGACACTAGACCTTTCACTTTGTAAGATCATGCTTATTTGTGCCGAGATAAGTTCATATGTAAGACCGCACTTTCAGTTTCAGAGTTGGTGTCTTGTGAGTTGTGATGGCGTTACCAAGCTACCAAGCACAGCCATGTAATCATTCATGTGAATGTACAATTTATTAATAATAGTAATTAGTAATGTTCTCCTTCTTTACTCGAATTAATATATTTTTGTTTAAATCGAACATTTAATTTAGTCTCTAATCATTATCATTATGTCTTTAAAGACCATGTAAGTTTCATAATAAACGTGACTAACACATGGAATCAAATCAAATATATGTGCCCTGTCTAGAAATTAGTATTTATCTTACGGTCGATAAAGTTATCCTAGAATTAGTCAAAGATAACCACACCAAAACCAAAATTAGATTATGATAAAAATAGTTGCGGTATTAAATACGATAACTGTTACTACATCTAATTAGAAAAAGAATTCCTTGTTAAGAGGAGCACCCTCCTCTCTTATGTTCTGGCAGGATACACATCATTTGACACGTGACATGCAGCATGCGTAACACGTCTAGTTCCACTTCCCTATTGTTCCACGTATATTGAAGAATATTCCAAATTTTTTATTATTTTATATGTTTTTAGGTTATAATAGCCACGAACCGAATTGTGTTTATATGACGAGGCTATAGCACTAATGACTGGATAACTCCCCATAAGAAGTTAAAAGAACACTGTTGTATAATAATTATTCAAACTTTTCGCAGTGATCAAGGGTTATAAATTTATAATTACACAAAATAAAATAATATATACTTATTTATAAAAAAGTTTATTATACAATATTTCCTAAATATATAATATACTAGACGAAATTAATATTGCAGCTATAGTATGTGTATCTCAAAGATTTAAACACCCAAGTCCTTAGCACCTTCTCTCTGCTTTTCATCATCCATCATTTTTCATTAACTTTTCACTCTCTTTTTTTCTTTATTTTGTTTTTCTTCCAGTTTCGTTTTTAGCTCTATAAGTGATGTCTAATTATTAAATAAAGGTGAGAAGATTTTTTTTTGAAATAAATTAAAAATATTATTATTTCTAAAAACGAATTATTTGAACTTTAAATATCAGAATACGTTCTTTTTTACTTTAGATAGTTCGTCGCATCTCCGGCGAATTTTACTTTACATTCTTATAAATAATTGGCTTATTCAAATTGTTAATTTTCATAATAGTCTATATAACAACTATTATTATCATCTCCAAAGTATATAGAAATACACAAAAGTATATATGAATAAATTTTTTTTTTAAAAAATAAT
This sequence comes from Arachis duranensis, assembly GCF_000817695.3. NCBI lineage: Eukaryota > Viridiplantae > Streptophyta > Magnoliopsida > Fabales > Fabaceae > Arachis > Arachis duranensis. Next base: position 99,218,954 of record NC_029776.3, read on the forward strand.
AATTTTTCAATTTATAATAAAAAAAAAGAATCTTATTAAATATGGCTGTGTATCTATATATTTTTAGAAACGATAACGATAGTTATTATTATCGTCAGCGATGTTGCTATACTGATATACTCCTATGTATTCTTAGAAACAATGATAATAATTTAAAAATTTGAGTTTAGAGATTTTAGATGAAATTTAGGTGATGTTTTGCAAATTCTATAAAATTATAGAAATTTGCCTAAGTGCTGCAAATCTGTATGTTCTAAACAAAAAATACATTTCAAAAATTAAAATTAAAATAATTTTTTTTAAATAATATTTTTTTATTTTGTTTCAAAAAGAATCCAAAGGTGAGAGGTTTGACCGACTTAAATGGTTTCTAGCGGTCATTATGAACAGACCTATCACTTAGGAGAGTAGCAAGTATACATATTATCTTTAAAATTATTATAAAACTTAAGATTACATTTTTAATATTTTTACAACACTTTATTCTTTAATTTATATACTAGAGAATCTAAGGCTAGAGTTACAGCTATCATAATGCATGGGTTCTGTTATTATAGTTATTAGGTAGGTAATTCAGTTATATATGGTTGCATTGGGTAATGTTGTTTTGCCACTTCGATCTATTGCTATTATTATCCTTGACTGTTATTATATATTAATCACGCTTCTTGTCATTTGTCAAGTAAAAGTAAAAGATAGTTAACCACTTATCCATTTTAGATATGATTTTATAAAAATTTATGCAAAATGACATTACTTAAAATAACATGCAGAAGATACATATATACCTATCATGACAAGTTATTTAGAATTTCACTTGGAAAATGTATATTGTGGGATTGCATAGATCCTGAGATTCTGTTTCTCAATGATTCTATATCCAAAAATGTTTCACTCTCACTAAAAATTTATTGTTATATATTTGTTATTTTTCAATATATAATTTATATTTTAACATCTATGTTATATAATTACTTAATTAGTGATTATTTTTTTTTTTGTGTATACGTAATGTAATTGTTGAATTTTAACACAAGGAATTAGATTACTAAGATAGGGTAAGTAATATATAATAAATTAATAATAAATATCCAATTTATAACAGGAACGAAACCAGTGATGAATGAAATATAGAAAATATATATGCATGTCCTACTCCATCAACATCAAGCTTTTTATTTTAATCTTTATCTCAGAAAAAAGGAAAAAAAAAAAGAGATTCCAACATGGTGTTTCTGCTTTTTTGTGCCTATTTATCTTCTATGTGTCTATACCATTTTTGTAACTTTAGATAATAGCCTTTACAATCCAAATTTAGCTTCTTCTTTTTTTCCTAGTCACCAAAAGGAAAAAAATTAACTTTTCCCCTCCTAATAATACAAATGTAAGTTTGACCAGTCACAAAACGGAAACGAAATGTAACTTTATGTGCTCATTTTTGTTTCTGAGTGCTATGCAATGTATACAACCATGGACAGAACAATCATGCGATACATGTTAAAAATAATTAAACAAGACATATGTTTATATACATAATAATTAATTTAATACTTAATCTTTATTATATACATAATATTTTTATATACCAAATAAATATGAAGACAATCTATATGTATATGTTGATAATTATTATTTTGATCCATTAACTAATATTTTAAATTAAATTTTTAGAAAGGACAAAATATATCACTTGAAAGCTTTTAGGTTACGCTTTTTAACGAGTTAGTAATAATTATTGGATTCAAATTGCAGTAATTTAATTAAGAAAACAACTAATAACTATCTTTTGTTAAAAAATAAAAAAAGTTTCAAATTCAAAACATGTGCTATATATAAAATTTCTAAAATTTTCTAAATTCAAACCGTGGCTAAAAATCTATTTTGATGCAATGCATATACCCTAGTCTAGCTATATTTATATTTCATTTAATAATAACTGAGGTTTGAATCATCAATATGAAATATAAAAAAAATCTATACAGATAATACTTTTTTCCTTTAATTTAATGTGTCAGAAGTCAGAACTCTCCACATCATCAAGACAACGGTACAAAAACATGGTACATGCTTGAGGTGGAACATGACACACACGCATGCACACACAACCCCCACATGCAAGCAAGAACTGCATGAACACGTAGAGGTCAGTACTAATTAGTTGGTTGATGACTACGTTGGAGGATATCCCAGATTGATATTTTTTCCCAAAGTAACCAATGAACATACAGCGGCGGATAACGTTTGCCATGCATAGTACTTGATATATATATAGTTTCTTGCTCTCTCTTTAATAATGTTGGTGGTTCAGTGAGATGGATACCACTTTACTTTATCTATTAAAATTATTATTGGTATTGTTTTCTTGCCAATATGTATAGTATATGGTGGTGGGGTGGTTTGGCAAATAGTAGAGCGACCGAAAAGCGTGTCTATCAATTGTGGCATTTGTAACTTGGATGTCATCCATCATGGGTTCATTAGATGGTTCTTTAATTATTTTCACTTCACAATTTTATTATGATAAAATCAATTACTAATATAAAATATATATTAAAAATAAATTATAAATATTTATATATTTTATAATATTAATTTTAATGTGTAAATAATATTTTTATATACTATAACGAGATCACAACCGTAGTGACAGTGACTTTCATGGCTAAAATTTGACCAGCTAATAATAGGTTAACATGTGTAAATAAGGGGTGTAAATGTAATTTTCGTCTCGTATATGTAAACGGAAAGTAGATGTCATTTTTTAGATCGACCGAAGAACGGTTTGTTCACACAATGTGAATCGAAAAAATATAAGGAGCCAATGAAATATTTATATAATATGTATAATAAAAATTTAAAAAATATTAAAAATATAACTATTAGTATTTTTTTTTTATTAATGTATATTTTTAGGATGAATAATATTATGACATGATATTAAAATTTTAAATCTAAAAGATTAAAAATTCGATCCTTAGAATTTAGCGATCAGGTCAACGATGAGGAAAGTCAATATCCTAACCGGTTCATCGGCAAACAACCATATATTCGCGAGTAGTTGAGTCCTTAGGCATTATATATCCTAGTGAGAAGAAACTAGAGCTATAAAAATAAGCTGAAGGTAGGTGAATTTTCTTTTTTTTTTTTGAAATTTTCTTTTTATTAGTTAACAATGTTAAACAACAATTCCACTGTGGATGTTTATAAAATTGTTAGTCAAAAAAATACTTTCGGATGGATAAGTTAATTTAAAATGTTGGAGAGATGTTAGGAAAGGAGTAGAAATCGAAAAGACACACGTACAAGTGTTAAATGGAAGTTATTTGACGCGTATTCGGTTTTGATACCTTAACAAGTCGGAAAAGTAATTCGAATAGAGAATCAAATGGTACTTTCGAGTGCAGAATCGAGCAGTTACACAAAGAAGGAAGTTGAAGGCTTTTCTCTGAGTTGTAAATTTATTGGTAACGTTCATTAGCAAAAGAGCGGAAACGGTTACCTAGAAATGCGCATACAAGGCAGCACTATGCAATTAGTGGTCGGTTATAGAAGTAGATTATAAATATTAGTAAGTTGTTAGAAATAAGGGTTGAAACTTTTCTTCAAAAATACACTCAAGCACATTCACATCCCAATAAATTTCTGAGTCTGCATTTAAGTCTGTAAGATTTCTTCCATTGTCTTTAATTTTCCATTTACGATTTATGTCAACTTTACTTTTTCTTATCAGATTTATCTTCAAAGCATCCTTTAATTTCATTGTCAGATTCACATACTAAGTTTCCTTTACTGATTTGTCCCATTTACATTTCAGTACCTTTAAGTTTTCTGTCAAAAGCCCTTTGATCAAATCGAAGGCATTTTAATTGCTTTCTTTATAATTCAATACAAGTTATTTCGATTTCAGTCGGTCTACTTTTCAAATATTTTCTTTTACACTTCTTTTACCTTTTTGGCACTTTTCGAACTTATTTCCTATTTTAATACTTGTCTAATTCGATAACCTTTGATGCATTTATAGAACTGGTACATGCAAAAGATGAGTAAGTTTCGTTCCCAGACCATTAGAATCGAACCATCATTAATTTGCTAAAAATTGACAAAACAAATTGGTACGCCCAGTGGGACAATTTTAAACTAAAGTGTGCCAAAAGATTAATATTTTGGTGTCATTTGGTGTATGCAATTGAGAAGTGGAAGGATTGTTCACATGGCTGATGAAGTGTCAAATGTGAATGGTGGTTCGTCCACCGATGACAGTATACCAGTGACTGTGCAATCTTCGAACGTTACTTCACGTTCGGAAGGTTTGATTGTAAGTGAAAGTACAGTGGTTAATAGTGTACAAACTGAAAATATTGGACGTAATATTCAGCCACGTGGTAACTTACTACCAATTCAGCCTTCAGTAACTACTGGTTGGCCTCCTTATGGTCTTCCTTCTAGTTATACTCTGCCAGTTAGTGGTTTTATTCATCCTGTTTGTTTCGGGGATGTAAGTGGAGTAAATAATCTTCAAAACCCACCACAGCATTCCGAGTTCTCTCGTGGTTATAATGTGGGCTCTATATCGAATGCCTCTAATTCTATGGAGGTATTTCGACAACATGTAGAGGAAAGCCATCATGATTTAGTCAATTTATTGACTCAACAAATGATCACAATTTTAAATCCCATGATGGCTGATCATGAATCGAAATTCGAACGTCTTGTAAGGCAAGTCGAACGGATTGCTCAAATCGTTGATTATGATGAAGGTGAAAGGCATGATGTCAGGGGGAATAATGAGGGATTCAAAAATGTATTTTAAAATGAAAATAATGTTTTGAACAGAGAGAATCCTTAGATAATTTCCCGTGGTCAAAATGCAGATGATGTTCTAGCCAGATTACGAGCTAATCATGATGGTGAACGTTATCAAATCACAAGAATTATGGAGAAAGTGCTCAATCGAGTTGGTTTGAACATTGATTTTATGAACTGACCCCATTTTGTGTCTGCTTTTCCTCAAGTTGTTCAAATTGCTGAAGTGCCAAGAGAGGTAAAAAATCCAAAGATAATCACAAAATTTGCAGGAAAAGTTGGAGAGTCAACCACTGAACATGTCGCTCAATGTTTGGTCGAGATTGGAAATTTAGCCAACAATAAGAATTTGAAAATGAAGTTTTTTCCTTCTTCATTAACGTAGAATCCGTTTACTTGATTTTTGAATCTAAGACCAAATTCAATAATGACATGAAATCAGTTGGAAACTACTTTTCATACTCAATTGAATGTAGCAGTTACTGATCTAGTTGCTTTGAAACGGAAAGATGGCGAAACCATCGATGACTATATGATACGTTTCAAAAATGATAGAAGTAGATGTTACGTGTCATTGCCCGAAAGTGAAGTGGTGAAAATAGCAGTTATGGGGGTTAGGATTTTATATGCGTCGAAAACTGCTTAATGTGCATATCCCTGACTTAGCTCATTTGGCTGAAAGGGTTCGTCAGGTCGAATTAATGAAAAAAGAAAAGGAGAAATATAGGAATGAACAAAAGTTAAAGAGTAAACCTTTTACTCGAAAGGAGAAGGTTGCTTATGTGACCATGGAGTCCTCAGAGGAGGAATCCGATCTCGAAGCAGAGGTTGATTTGGCTGAACTTAAGAAAGGTCCTCCATACGTTTGCTCTTTACTTAAGAAGCTCCCTAATAATGAAAAGTCGAATGATTCAAAACTAAAGAGTAGGAAAAAATATAGTTTTGATATTTCAAAATCTGATCAGATTTTCGATGTGTTACTTAAAGATAAACAATTAATTCTGCCTGAGGGTAGAACCTTACTTTCGGTAAAAGATTTAAAAGAAAAATCTTATTGTAAATTTCACCAAGCAACCAGTCATTCGACTAATAGTTGAGTTCGTTTCAGGGACTTAATTCAGAAGTCTATAATGGAAGGACGTTTGAAGTTCGATGATGGGAAAAAAGAAATGAAAGTTGATGTTGATCCTTTCGACGTTGAAGTTGGTTTTGTTGAACCATATTTTGGAATAAATATAGTTAGTATGTCTTATGACTTTGATGTGGCTATAGGTGATTTCGAGTCACAAGTCCGATCAGCATATCCTCGAGCAGGGGATGGTTTATTGGATTTCTTAGTGCAGCAAAAGATCAAAGATCGGGATGTATCTTTGTGCCCTCGATGTAATGATGTATTTGACGCTGAGGCTGCAGCCATCTTTGAGAAGGAAAGGATGAAAAATGAGTTGGCTCATAGAGAGGAGCAAGCTTGTCAAAGGCAACCTGTTAGACGAGTGGAAGGAAAAAGTTCAAGGGCTCCTCAGCATAATGTTGTTGCACCGATGAGTTACTCCTAGGCTATTGGAGTTCAGTGGATTTGGAACTGTCAAAAATTCCAGAATCGAGATGCGCAATATCGACAAAAGTCACAGTGGGGACATTGAGGACCTCCTCAAAATCAATATCTTTATCAATGTGGTCGAGTCAAAAGATATCCGAGGAGAAGAGAAAGAAGGAGTTTACCTCAAAATAAGAAGCCTTAGGTTGACAAAAACAAGGGGGCAACACCTTCAGTGCATTCCCGAATAATTTTTTCCTCTGATGAAGAAACATGCCCAAAGAGTATTCTTTCTCCTATGAAATTAGAGAAGGGCAGGCGATAGTTCTTCCTCCAGAAATTGACAAAGGTAAAGAGGCCGATTTGGATAAAGAATACTTCGAGGAAGGAGATGATGAGATGGTTGAAACTATTTCGATTATTCCAATTGAGTATTTAGATTTTTCTTTATATATTATTTAAATTACACCCATGGATGTGATGTGATGTATACTATTATAATATATAATTGAATAAATATTTAGAAAGTTCTCTAGAAATTTTAGATTAAATATTTTAATTTTTTAGTAATTTTTTTTAAATTTTCATGAACAATTTTTATTAGACAAATTGACCTTTTAGATAGTATTTGTTTTTTGAGACTGAAACTAAAATTAAAAAACTGAGATTTAGTATTATGTTTAATGGTGGAACTAAAATTTAGTCTCAAAATATAATTTTAGTTTCATTGGTATTTCTAAAAAGTGGAGACAAAGAGAACTGGAATTTTTGGGACTGGAAACTGAAACTTTAATAACGTTTTATTTTAAAAATATTCTTATTTAACTTTTCAAATTCTAAATCTATCCATCAATCTTTATATTTATCTTAAATCAAACATGATACTTAGACATAACTCACTCCAATATATTTTACACTAAAAAATAATTAAATTACAGTCTTTTATTAGTCTCAGTCTCCTTTCTAAACGCAGAATATTATTTCAAAAAGGATTAATTTATCTTTGTCGGATAGTCCTTTTCTATTGGACAGGCTAATCTTTATTTTTGTTTTGGAGGGAACTAATTTATCTTATAATAAAATATTTAAAAATTTAATTGTAAAAAATAGAGCATTAATTTATTCACCAATGATAATTTTTAAAAATTTTAAAAGATAAAAAATTTATTAAAAATTAAAGTATTGAATCTAAAGACTAATTTAACTTTCTTGTCACTTCTTCAACTCACTCACATGAAATATGTAACTAACATTACGCAACTAGTCTGTGCTTTTTTTTTTTTTCAAAAGTAAAAGACACCATAAACCCATAAGAAGGGAAAAAAATTGTGTAAAAAATTTCAAAAAATAAAGGAATAATTTATTCACCAATGATAATTTTTAAAAATTTTAAAAAATAAAAAATTTATTGAAAACTAAGGTATTGAATCTAAAAACTAATTTAACTTTCTTGTCACTTCTTCAACTCGCTCACATGAAATATGTAACTAACATTACGCAATTAGTCCATGCTTTCTTTTTCCAAGAGCAAAAGACGCCATAAACCCATAAGAAGGGGAAAAAATTGTATAAAAAAATTTAAAAAAAATAAAGGATTAATTTATTCCCTAATGATAATTTTAAAAATTTTAAAAAATAAAAAATTTATTGAAAATTAAAGTATTGAATCTAAAAACTAATTTAACTTTCTTACCACTTCTTCAACTCACTCACATGAAATATGTAACTAACATTATGTAATTAGTCTATGCTTTTTTTTCATAAACAAAAGATGCCATAAGCCCATAAGGAGGAAAAAAATTGTAAAAAAAATTTTAAAAATAAAGGATTAATTTATTCACCATGATAAATTTTAAAATTTTAAAAAAATAAAAAAATTATTGAAAATTAAAGTATTGAATCTAAAGACTAATTTAATTTTTTTTGCCATTTTTTCAACTCACTCATATAAAATATGTAACTAATATTACGTAACTAGTCCATGCTTTCTTTTTCTAAAAGCAAAAGACGCCATAAGCCCATAAAAAGGAAAAAAACTGTGTAAAAAAAATTTTTAAAAATAAAGAATTAATTTATTCACCAATGATTATTTTAAAAAATTTAAAAATAAAAAAATTTATTAAAAATTAAAGTATTGAATCTGAAGATTAATTTAACTTTCTTGCCACTTCTTCAACTCACTCACATGAAATATGTAACTAACATTATGCAACTAGTCTATGCTTTTTTTTTTTCCAAAAACAAAAGACGCCATAAGCCCATAAGAAAGGGAAAAAAACTATGTAAAAAATTTTAAAAAAATAAAGGATTAATTTATTCACCAATGATAATTTTTAAAATTTTTAAAAAATAAAAAATTTATTGAAAACTAAAGTATTGAATTTAAAGACTAATTTAACTTTCTTGCCACTTTTTTAACTCACTCACATGAAATATATAACTAACATTACACAACTAGTCTATCCTTTCTTTTTCCAAAAACAAAAGACGCCATAAATCCATGAAAAAAAAACTGTGTAAAAATATTTAAAAAAATAAAGGATTAATTTATTCACTAATGATAATTTTTAAAATAAAAAATTTATTAAAAATTAAAGATTGAATCTAAAGACTAATTTTTTTGTCACTTTTTCAACTCACTCACATAAAATATGTAATTAACATTACACAACTAAACCATGCTTTTTTTTTTCAAAAGCAAAAGACGCCATAAGCTCGTAAGAAGAAAAAAAAACTGTGTAAAAACATTTTAAAAAATAAAGGATTAATTTATTCACCAATAATAATTTTTAAAAATTTTAAAAAATATAAAATTTATTGAAAACTAAAGTATTGAATCTAAATGCTAATTTAACTTTCTTGCGACTTCTTCAACTCACTCACATGAAATATGAAACTAACATTATACAATTAGTCTATACTTTCTTTTTTCAAAAGCAAAAGATGCCATAAGTTCATAAGAAGGAGAAAAAAATTGAGTAAAAAAATTTTATAAATAAAGGATTTATTCATTCACCAATGATAATTTTTAAAAATTTTAAAAAATAAAAAATTTATTAAAAACTAAAATATTAAATTTAAAAATTAATTTAATTTTCTTGCCGTTTTTTAATTTCAACTTATTTACATAAAATATGTAATTAATATTGCACAACATTATTAGCTTATAGCTCCCACATTTTATTCTATATCATTTAGTTCAAATATATATAAAAAGTTTTTTTTCCCCTTTTTCGTGAGAATATGAAATTATTAGCCGGCAAAGTAAAGCACGGAAGCAATTGATGACATAATGGAGTGATGAGTGCATATAAAGATGGTAAATGAAAGCTGTGACATACTTATCATGGCAAAGGAGAGACCAAGATGCATGGGATACTAAGTATAATGGGGAGGCTTTCTTGGACAGAAAGTGATGCCATCCAATTGATTAACTATGATCAAATAATTGTTGCATTTGTGCATATTGCACTAAGATATGTTCAAAAAAGATAAGGATATCCATATCTTGATAAGCTTTAATTTCCACTAAATTGGAATATAAGTCAAAAGGTTTTATTGTTCCAACAAAAAAAATTATCAAACATAGTGCATTCAAGACTTTCATAATAAGTCTTTGTATACTAAAAATCATATAGAATAAAGTATTGTTTTAATTTTTAATATTTAGACTAAATTTTAATTTTATTTTTAATATTTAAAGTATTTTATTTTTATCACAAATGTCTTATTTTAGTTCTTTGATTAAAATTAATTTTTTTCAAAAATACTTTTTTATTATGATTTTTTTAGATAATAACAAAAATCATAATTATAATAATTATGGTAGTGGTTATAATAATTTGAGAATGAAAATATTAGAATAATAAGAGAACAGAAAATATAATAATAGAAAAAANTAAAATAAAAGCTAATGTTTTAAGTTTAAGTCAACATAAAATATTATGTGACTTAATTGTCTCATGAATGGAATGACAAATATATCAAAAATAAGTTCTATTAATGTATTATCATATTAATAAAAATAATTATTTTTTATATTTATTACTGTGTAAATTATCATCTCCATAAGAATGGATGATTAGACTTTAATAAGAATTATATTTCTTGTTTTTATGTAAAAAAATTATAGAAAATTAATATTATTTATTTATTTTATTATTTGGTGGGGGATTCTTGTTATTTTGTGGTTTTTGGGAAAGGAATATGTTCAACTTTTCTCGTATTTTGAATTCCTCTAAAGTCTAACCTTAATATTTTAAGCCTTTAATACTCGTGCATTATTGAATGTTAAGTTTTTTGGAGCCCACATGTCCAAAAATATGTTTTTGGAACCCACAAGTCCAAAAAAAAGTTTTGGCAAAGCTTTTTCAGAGAATAAAGAGGAATACGAAAAAAGGATCAAAAGAACATGGAGTATAAACTCTAACAACGGAGAAGAATGTGACAAAATATTAAAAAAGATAGAGAACTATAAAAATGAATTGACTAAATGAAGCAAAAAAAAATTTAAAAGAGCAGACAGAAAAATTGAGAAATGACAATAGAAGCTAAAAAGACTACAGAACTCAAAAATAACAACTTAACAAGAAGAGCAAATTCTAGAGGTAAAAAGAAAGATAACAAGTCTATGAAAGCAGGAGGAGAAGTAATGGGGACAAAGAGCAAAGTTGAAATGGATCAAGTGGGGAATAAGAATACAACATTTTTTCATGCATCAATAATTCAGAGAAGTGATAGAAATAGGATTGAAAGACTTGAGAACTCTTCGGAGGAATGGATTCAAGGACAAGACCAAATAAAAAAACATATAGAAGATCACTTCTCTCAGCTATTTAAGATAAGAGGTAAGATAGACATGAAAGGATGCATCAAGTAGATACCAACAAGAGTGATAGAACAAATAAATGCAAGACTAACAGAAAAGATCACAGAAGAGGAGATAAGACAAGCAATATTCAACATGGACAGTATGAGAATTCCAAGACCGAATGGTTTAAATGGCTTATTCTACCAAAAACATTGGGACTACATCAACAAGGAAGTCTGTGTGGTGGTTAAAAGATTGTTTTAAGTAGGGAAGTTACTAAAAGTGGTGAATGAAACTTATGTTGTGCTAGCACCCAAAATCAAACAACCAGAAAGTCTTAACAAATTTAGACCTATCAGCTGTTGCAACTACATATATAATATCATAACTAAGATAATGGTAATCGGGCTTAAAGGTATTATGGATAAGATTATTTTACTGATTTAAAGCACTTTGGTGGGAGGGAGACTTATACAGGAGAATATCATAATAGTTCAGAAAACTTTTCACTTACTAAACAAAAAAGGAGAAAGAGGAAACCAAAATTTGACAATCAAGCTGGATATGAACAAGGTATATGATAGGTTAGAGTGGGATTACTTAGAACAAGTGCTAAAAGCGTTTGGGTTTGACCAAAGATGGACAGAGCTAGTTATAGAATGTGTCAAGGGGATGAGATACAAGTTCCAAATCAATGGAAACCTTACAAGAAAAGTAATTTTCCAAAGGAGATTGAAACAGGGAGACCCTCTTTCATTATATTTATTCATTATTATTGCTAAAGTCTTTATCATTTTTATGGACAAAGCTCTCGGGGGTCAAATAGGAACATACTGCACCAGCCATAACTTATTTATTATTTGCTTATGATTATATTATCTTTTCAGGAGCACAGGAAAAAGAGATATACCAATTGATTCAAGTACTTAATAAATATACGATAGCATCAGGACAAGTGATAAACTTGAAAAAATCAGGAATCTTCTTCGGAAGCCAGGTGCCCATTCACATAGGAGTAAACATTGAGGAAATTCTCAACATTCCATCATGGGATAATTCAGAAAAATACATGGAATTGTTTGCTTAATGAAAAAGATCAAAGTGCAAAGTTCTAGAGTAGATAGAGAAAAAAGTAAAAGAAAAAATAGAAGGGTAGAAGGAGAATCTCTTAAACCAAACAAGAAAAGAGGTGCTTATCAAGGCAAATTATTCAAGCGATTCTAACATATGCCATGAGTGTATTAAGGTTTTCTAAAAATTTTTGCAAGAGACTTTGTGCTAAAGTTGTAAGATTTTGATGAAACTCTCCAGAAAAGAAAAGAAGAATACATTGAAAAAGTTGAGAAAAGCTATGCACAAGCAAAAAGGATGGGAGACTAGGTTTCAAAGAATTCATTCATCAAATTAAAATACAGCTCAATTAGCAAAATAAGTTTGGAGAATTTTAAAGAGGTCAGAAGTTCTGTAGATAAAAATTCTTAAATCTATTTTCTGGACCAAGAGTTTTGAGAAATAAAATAGAAGAGACACTCAATATGGATATGAAAGAGCTTGATAAAAGGAAGGAATTTAAAAAAATACAAGATGGAGTATAAGAGAGGGTAAGGACATAAACATTTGGGAGGATAACTGGATCATGGGAGTGGACTCATTGCTAAAAACAAATGCTCAACCTGTCAGAAAGGTATCAGAATTTATCAACCAGGCTAAGAAATAGAACAAAAGGATAATATATGAGATATTTTCTCCACATATCAGGAAAAGAATATATCAAACTCCATTGAGCAAAGTCCAAAGCCAAAACTCCCTAATTTAGCCCTATACCAAAATTTGACTCCTTTACGGTCAAGACTACATACTATATGGCAAAGAGGGACGAACAAAGAAGAATAGAGGACATGCCCACCACCAGTGCAGATCTCAAAAATCTTTGGAAAGGAATATGAAGAATGCAAGTTTTCTAAAAAATTAGGATATTTTTGTAAAAAATAGTGTAAAATATTTTTTTCCATGAAAAAAAATTGTCTAAAACATGCATTGTTGTATATGCGAGTGGACGAGAGCCACTTGATTTGGAGCCCAAATTTAAGGCATTCAAACACTGAAAACTATAAAATTCCTTGACGATTGGCTACTACAGCAATGAAAAGACTTAAAAAAAGAAAAGTAGAACCTAGATGAGAGATGAAGCAGCCTAGGACAATTAATTTGGACAATTTGAAATACTATAAATACAGTAACTTTTTGACAAATAAAACTAGATCTTATGTCAACTATTATTTATGCAAAAATACAAAAAGCAGAATTCTAGAATTTAATGAAAAAATTAGCACAGCCTCAATCAATTGAGAAATAGGCAACCAATTGACACTCAAAAGCATCTAATTGTTAAAAATCGTCATCTAAAAATAGTGGATAGCACTGTGGCAGAAGGTCTCATTGTTAGAAGGTAGCTTCATCAAGAGTGAGGGGTGAAATGGTGGATGGAGGCATTTAATCTATTGCAACTAAGACACAAAATTAGCAACAACAACTACCTCATTATGGAAGCAATATTAGCGTATTAACACCCTTCTCTTCATTATACATTAGAGTTTCATCTCACTGTAGTAGTAAAGAGTAGTTAAGGTTTTCAATGTTATTAGGTGGGAGTTTTTTAAATTAGGAAAGGTGTATTGCTTGGTTATTTCAATCATGTGAGTGGAGTGGTTTAGCTTTTGTTCCTATTTGTATTCATTTTAGATTAAAGTAGTGATTGGAGTTTTGTTGCTAAAACATAAATAAATTGTAAAAAAAATTAAAAATAATGAAAAACAGAGTGCACTCTCATGATTCACTATTGCTATTTTTAATTTGTAGATGAAAAATCATCTAATGACATTTATTTTCCATCATGGTAGAAAGTCTAAGAATGACAAAAGTGGATCAAAGATTTATAAACCAAACAATACAAAGGTGTTAGCAGGAGTTCAAGGGAATACACTATATGTTTTCTTTGTAAAGTGATATTATAAGGAGTTAGGATATTCAGAAATGGACGGTTGTTCCTGAGAAATACCCAAAATGTTGTTTGAAGTTGGGTTGAGAAATTTAGAAGTAGATGCTAATTTATTAGAAATGATGAAGGATTATAGAAGGGATCACAATTTGATCAACATTTATTTTGTGAATAGAGTCTCAGAGCCACATATGGTGGAGTGTATGAGTGAGGGTAATGATGACTTAGTTATATTAGAGACCCAGAGCACCTATAAACCCAAGGTCACAAATATTTTCCAGTTGAATAAGAGATACTATTTAAGGCCCAAATCACAGCGATTGTCCCAGCCCAAACCACAACCCATGTCTAGGCCCAACAATACACCACCACAACCAAAATTTCAGCCAAAAACACTGTCTATGTGTCAGCCCAAATCACAACTCAAATCACAGCTCATGTCTCAGCCCAAATCACAACCTGAAATACAATTTGTTCTTCACAACCAGTCCCTAAAATCTTCATCTCAGCCATTAAAGTCTTCTACCCAACTCTTGAAAGCTCAGTCCTAACTACTGAAGACTCACAGCCAGCCTTCAAGATCTCAGCCTTTCAAGAAGTATGTTGTTGGAGGTAAAAAGAAAGAACCAGTGAAGGAAACCAATGTGATAAATGGCCAAAAGAAGCATGGACAAAGGCACACTTCAGAGAGAAGTTAAAGATGGACACAATATGCAACAATGCGTGTGAGTCTTTCAACGTGAAAATAAAGCATGACAGGGCAAAGCCCATCTTGACACTGGCTGAAGAGGTTAGGAGGATCATCATGAAGAGCATGATTGAGAACATGCAAAATTTGCCGCACTATTAGGGAATTCTTATTCTGGTTCAACAAAGCCGGCTAAAGGCAATGACAAAGTTGTCAAGAAATTGGTTTTCTCAATGGTCGGGTGATAAGAAGGAGGTGTTGTATGAAGTGCAAGGCTGACCAACGAATATGGTGGTAGATTTGGAAAGTCACACCTGCACTTGTAGATTCTGGCAGCTAACAGGTACAAAGAATGTTGGTATAGCTTGTGAATTTAGGTTGTTATATTATGTTGTTAAGCTTGTGAGTTAATGTTGTTATATTATATTATTGTGAATTTGTGCATAATTTAATGTTGTTATATTATATTGGTGATACACTCTGTCTCCATCGAGATTAGAAGTCTGCGATTTGTCTTAGGTCTTACTTCATTTAAAGATAAATTTACTATTGAATGCAATATTATATGATACTGGATTTTAACAGTGAACTCTCGAGTCTCTTTATAGTATATGTCTATTTCGTTATTATCTTTTAAATAGTCGTCATATATTTTTGTAGAATGATATATTTTTGTTCTGCTGAATAGTTAACTAGTTCATAGATTTCATTTTGATACCATTTGAATGATGAATGGCTCATTGTGTATTTTGATTTCAATTAGTTTGATTAAGATTTTTACTATGTTGACTAGATAAAATTGTAAGATCCTAAAATATTATGAATGAAATATGTAGTACTGTTTCTTTAGTGAATTCTTTTAAATGTATAAAGATTATGAATGAAATATGAATGAAATTATGTTGTTAAGCTTGTTTCTTTACTGTTTGTAAATTATGTTTCTTTAGTGAATTCTTTTAAATATATAAATTTGTGCTGAAAGAACATTTTTATGTTTTGTGCTTTTATCCTATTATGCAAAGGTATGCCCTGCATGCATGTCATCACTGCAATTCAAGACAAAAATGACAAGAGGTCTGAGGAGTATTGCTATGAGTGGTTAATGATGGACGCATATAGAAGAACATACTGCTTCAATGTGAATCCAATAAAGAGGCAAGATCTATGGGAATAAACAGGGTCACCAGCACCGGTTCCGCCTCCAATTAAGATCAAGCTAGGTAGGCCCACAATGAACAGGAGAAAGGACAAAAATGAGCAACCTGTTGGTTCAAAGACACGGATGAAAAGAAAGTATAATCCAAATACAGTGCCTATATTGTGGTGAAGTTGGGCACAATAGAAGAACGTGCAAAGTGAAAAAACAAGAGGAAGCTGCTGAACAAGCAAGGCTTATGCAACTTCAACTTGCAGTAGTTGCTGCCCCTGCTGATGCTAATGCTCAACATACACCCAATGGAACCCCGATTGATCCTGTTGCTCAAGATCCTACCAATCCACCAGCAGCAACTTCAAATGCACCAATTGAGATGATCCTTGGCCAATCGGAAAGGGTTCTGGTTACACAAGAATCTCAACCTTTATCTGTTTCCAGCCAAGTATGATACTTTATTTGTAATCTATCTTTTGTTATAAATTATAATGTTCCATAATGTGAATATGATTAGTGAATTGACTTTATCCTTCATAATGATAAAATGCAGGACAAAGTAAGATCAAGGCCTCCAAAACTTCATGTTGTTAAAGGAAAAGCAACAACCCTAGCCTCACCACAACCGGCTGCAGCTGCAACAATTCTGATTTCGGCTGAAATAATTGAGGGCATCAGTTCTGCTACTGCGAAGAAACTTGCTAGCTTAATGACTTTTGTGCTAACTCTCGGATTCAAACACCCGAGGAAGAAAGACAAAAATGTTTAAGTTGTGTTGTGTATTAAGGGGTGAATTATGTATTTTGTAAAGGGCCAAAGATTAGAATCTTTATGCATTATAGACATATTAAAGCATTTTGTACAACCTTGTTCATATTTTGGTATAGCCTAAAATTAGGTAACTTATGCTTGATATTATGAAGACTTGATTAATAGGGTTGGTATTATTGTGAAGACTATGTTAGCATGCTTATATGGATATGCAAATGCTTCAATTTCAATACATATGATTAGATTTAATTTATCTTTTGAGCGATTAAGCGTTTATTTTTATTTACTTGTTTTTAAAATTGTGTAAAAATTTGTTAAACTAATGTAAAAAAATGTAGGTTGCATGATTGTTAATGGATATTCAAAAATGTCCAACCTCATTTATTACATTTCACCAATACTCTTAACAAGATCCAACAAAATAACATCACCAATGCTTTTACAAGTTTTTTACTTTTCCATTGATTTGACACAAAGTACTCCAACCACTAACGTAAGCATTATTACTAGGACAAACATGAAAATAAGCAACATCTTAACTACTCTGACTTCAGCTTCCAAACTACCCTTTCTCCAACCTAGTTTCACTTTCCAATCTTCATAATCACTTTCAACTTCAAACTCTGCTTCTGCCCCACCATTTGTAACTTCAAAAACTTCATATTTTTTATCATCTACCCAACTAAAGTAGTTACAGTGGCTGTCTTTCTGCACATGTCAAGTGAAAAAATTGAATCTCACATTAATGGTGAAAAGGGAGTTCAAGAAACTATGGTTCATATCAATTTAAACTAACCCAATATCTTGGACAAGTATGAAACAATCTTCCTGGATTTTCTGGTGTTCCAAATTTCTTTATCACAGTTTTCAGTCCACAAAAACAAGTTATGTCCATGTTCATCCTCTTTTTTAGCATGGAGGAGCTAGAGCCGAAGCTACCCAGCGATCACGGTGATAACCCACCACTTCGTCCTCCATCGGCGCTCCGCATCATGGCTTTTAAACCTAGGTGATGTCTTGCACCACTGCAACACCACTCCTCAAGATAGATTAATGTTTCCGTTCAATTTGGGGATTAGGGTTTATAAAATGGGGATAGGGACTATTCTGACATAATAAGATAAACATATCTTATCAGTTTCTAACTGGGTACACAGTTATTAACACACCTGTCACTTAACGGTCCACATGTACTACCGTTAACGGAATCTGTGAATCCATAAAAAGGACAAACGTGATTGATGTCAAATCTTTTGAGGACTAATTTGATTAAAAAAAATTTTCCGAAACAAAAATGACGATCGTGCAATCTTTCGGGAACCAATTTGACCATTAACCCATTTTTTTAAAAGAAAAGATCAAAGGAATGAAGATACTTCTATTATTACTACTCCAACACTTAAGGGGTCATCAAATTTCATTATTTCAAATTTTCCATTGAATAGCTCAAAGTGTCCACGACTTCTTTCAATATTTTTAGTAAATTATTAAATACAACCCCGTAAATAATTAGTCTAATTCTGCCTCTGTTCACACAAACATTTTTTTGTCGTAGAATTATCTAAAGTAGTAATGCCAGTACAAACTAAGAAAAATTATCCACCAAAATCAAAGACTTTAATACTCATGCCTAACATGTCTAAATTATTAAAAATAGAACAGGATACTCCAAAAACAAAAATATTAACAATGAGACAAACCATGAAAAGTTATTCCCAAAAAAAAAAAGTAATAACACTCATACCTAACACATGTACCTATTTTTCACAAGTGAATATACTATAGTGCTAAACCTAAATTCTTTTAGCACCTGCTTAAATGAGTTAGTATGAAAGGAAACAGAATGCATGCTTTTCATTTTGTTGTTATGGATAGACAGAAACTGAGACGCCATAGTAGTGATAGAATAATATTATTATGGATAAGGTGTAATAACCTAACTCTAATATACAGTGAAGGTGATTAAAATTTTGGATTTGTCCTTTTTGGTGGATAGGGACTTTTTTTGTTTTTACTGTGTTTGGATTTATTGTGGATAGAGACTTTACTTCATTTAATATGAAATTGGAGTTGGAAAAAATGGACGGTATTAAGTGAGCTTAGTAAGGTATGGATAAGATGTATTTGTATTTTAATTTTTTTTATGATGCATGGGATAAATTATGTCATACCCAATAATTAAAAGGTTTAATTATTTTGTTGGTCCCTATAGTTTTGCAACATTTTCAATTAGGTCTTTATACTTTTTTTTTTTAATTTGGTCCTTGCATCAATTTTTTTTTTCAATTATGTCCCTTTTGACAGTAATTAGTTTAATTGTACAGGGACCCAACTAAAAAAAATTTGTGCAGGGACCTAAATAAAAGGAAAAAAAAGTATAGGGACCCAATTAAAAAAAATTTGGTGCAAGGACTCAATTAAAAAGAAAAAAGTATAGGGACCTTAAAATTTTGCGAAACTATAGGGACCAACAAAGTAAGTAAAACTAATTAAAAATAAAAAATGAGTAATTACCCAAATCAGTCCCCGAAGATTTTAAAATTGGACGTTTTAGTCCTCGAAAAAAATTAATACACAAATCAGTCCCCATGGTTTCTCTCTGGTGGCCAAAATAATCCCCAGACCCATTTTCTCCATTTTATGCCACCGGAGAAAGCTGAAGTGGCACGGTTACTCTTCAGCGTGTCCAGCAACATGTACATGTGTCATAGAAGGACAAATTAGTCCCCAGCCACCTCATGAAAATAATGTCATTTAGGGCTTGGCACCAAACGTTGCGTTTTTGTGGGAGACACAAGGTCGCACTTCTTCTCCTCTACCTCAACCCCTTTCTACTCAAATAGAAACGTCTTCTTCTTTGAAACTTTTGGAATCCTAGTTTATCAGCAGCTGCAATGACACTAAGCAATGGAAGCTCGTTGTCTTCGAATCGCCATGGTGGGAGACTTGGCGGTGGCTATAGTTGCAGTAGTATCGGAGATGGTGACATCATCAGCCTAAGCAAAGTTGAAATCTCCAAAGGGCAACATCCAAAATGCCTATGCAGTTTGTATGCAATAATCTCCACTTCAAGGACTCATGAAAATTCGAATAGACTGTTTTTTGGATGCCCACTATATAAGGTAAACAATTGTAAGATTTCGAATAATTTGCGTTCTGTAAAAATTGTGTTGAAGAGTTGTGTTTGTGTGATGAGCAGGAAAAGTTATCTTATTGCAAGTTCTTTACATGGGTTGACAAGATTTTTGAATTAAATTGAAGAATGATGATTCGATGAAGAATATTGCCATGGGTGGTGGTGAGATTGTTACTAATATTTCACCCATGTACAATACAAATGATGATGATTTGGAACACAAACTGATGGAGTTGCAAAATAAAATTGACTTGTTAGAGATGCAGAAAAATGTAATACCAAAAGTTAAGGGCAAGAGTAAATGTACAAATATAGTACTTGTTATCATGTTCTTTGTAGTGTTGATTTTGTCAGTTACAACTTACAATAGCTATTTTATAAGTTATATGTTACTTTGTATTTAAGAGTTCACTGAAAACTGTATGCAAATTTATATACTTTTTTTGTTATCTAAATGCTTGTGAGAAGAAGAAAATTTATGCAATATATCACCTTAAAAGTTTTCTTCCAAAATTATTTGGTTGATGACCTTTGTGAATCCAAACACAAAATCATATTGCTATGTCATGTAATCAAATGAATAACGAAAAAAAAAAACAGCACCATTACTTATAAGTTCATTTATACGTAGCATGAAATGAATAATGGAAAAGTCACAACAGCTCCGTTATGTATAACAGCAAATATATTGCTTTAATGTCAAATAACAACTTAATAACATAACTATCACAATATCAACTTAAACTAAAGTCAGAATTCGGCCATACATGAGCCGAAATATAATACACAAAAAAAGTTTAATCCACACTAATCTCTCATCAATCCCGAAATTAAGAGTATTCCAAATTTAGGTCCATCAACTTGAAAGCACATTACCAAAATACAAACCAAAATATTACATCAAAAATCATAATCATTTGTTTTCAGTCACTTCTGTCTCAAATGCTTGAACCCAAGATTAGAAATAAAGTAGAACATCCTTGATGTAGTGCCCTTACTTTCTGCTACAATTGTTTCTGCCGAGACACCTTGACTTGGTCTAAGTGGTGGAATAGGAGGTGGAGTGCTAGACTGGACTGGGGCAGGATAATGTGGTCTAATGATAGATTGCTTAGCCCTTGCACTTTGGAAAATTGTTGCTCCAAAATTTGCTGCACCCTTTGATAAAGAAGATTGCATATGCAAAGAGTAAACAAAATTATGGTAGCAAACCTAATAGTGCAGTAACACAAATTGCAGACCTTTACATCCAATTTTATTCGCCACACTAGACATAGAACCTGGTACATTAGCTGTGGGCTGAGTTGGATTAGGATTATCAACCACATTCTAAAATAATGAAAAAATAAGCCAAATAGAATTTCAAGTTAGTCCTTGTGAAATTTAAAAAAAGACATATAAGTCCCGAATGATTTTTAAAATATCCAACTAAGTCCCTATAAAAGCATTAAAAACTCAATTTAGTCCTCGCGATCAACAATTAGTACATTATTTATGGTAGTTTACCTGCACCTGGGGTGCTGATTGTGAGACATGCATCTCCTCTGCAAGTTGGTTTGATTTTCAGAATTTATACCAGCCATTGTCTTTCTTCTGTTTGGATTAGTTGGACATCTAGTTGTTGCTGCTGGAAGTCCTTTGCAAGTCTTGTAATTATGGCCAACCTCTCCACACTTGATACAAGTAACCCGAAATGTCTTCTTAACTTCGTTGCTGTCAGTTCTATTAGTTTCAATCTCAGATGATTTTTTTCTTCTTCTCTTGATGGGTCTGCCAACTGCCCTCTTTAGCTTTGGGAGAATTGATTTCAGATAATTTGTCTTCTCCTAATATTCTTCGAAATTAACAGGTTGTATGCAATATTGGTACGTTGCTATTGCTACCCCAATCATAAGTAGAGGGTGGACATATATCTCAGGTCTGTCACCTCTTCTAGCTATGGTAGCAAGTGCATGAACGCAAGGAAGACCTACAATTACAATGTATTTAGCAACATACAAGTGTAATTTAACAACTGTAAGTTAACTAACATAGTTTAGTGAGTATACCGGTTAATTTTCAAGCATTGCATGTACATTTGTTTGTAGATAAGTTGACAGAAAGCTTCTTGGAGCCTTGTTGAACCTCAAAGACTCTCTTTTCATCGTCACCAACCCAAACTGGCTGTTGATATCTAACATCCTTCATAATGTCATCAAGCCTTTGCTGTTGAGTAGGTGCGATCTCAGTTCCCATGTGTGACTCTAATACTTTTTTGTACTTGGTCATCCGTCACATGATATAACACCGAAGCTCCTCACACATTGTAAGAATTGGTTTTGACCAGTAGTTCACAATTTTGCATTCTAAACCTCACACATGCTATTGGTGAGGTTGTCACACTTTGGCCCGTGACTGAAGTGAGCTTTGGTTTAGCAAGTAGGCTCAAATTTTTCTAGGTAACTCCATGCAACTTCATTGATCCTTTTCAACTTCTTCAGACTTGCTTGGAACTTAGCATCAATGGTGCATTTAGCACATTTTCACACAACATTCTTGACTTGCTTGTCCTTGTATCTATTTGTAAATTTTTTCCAAATATGCCTGACACAATTTTTGTGATGAGCGTGTGGCATCACCTCCTTTAATGCAGACAACAATTCCTAGGAGCAAGTAAATAAACACAACTTAAATTGGAAATAACAGGCAATAATAAGCAATATATTGATAACATCACTAGAACAATCACCTCAAAGACATCTGATCCTAACAAAATGTATCATCAGTTCTCATATTAAAACCATCTATATATCCATCCATAATATTCCGTTATTTAAACCATTTATCCATAATGTTCTGTTATTAAATACACTATAAGTCATTCATACAACCTATCTCAAAACAATCCAATCAAATGAAAACAACTATAACATAATCAGCAACTGAACTATAACTTAATCACCATCAAGTAAGATAAATTATCACAACTAAATTGAACTAGTAATATTAACTAAAAAAAATAATGCAAAGCAAAAATGCAAATATAGTTATTTAAAAATTTTATACACTGACTAAGATATTAATTACATAATTATTTTTTGTTAGTTTTTAATATAGTCAAAGTATTAAACTTCTAAATTTACAAGAAGAAAGCATTTAAGAATATTTGTTTTAAGAATATAGTCAAAGTTTCAAATAATTGTATTTTTGATATGCATATATTGAATATTTTTGTACGGAATCTCTTGAAGCATATGTCTCTACCAATTATTAAATTTGTGCTCACTTTTAAATGAAAGTAAAAGCCACATGAAAAATATCAAGCCCACATTCTCCAACCAAGTGCTTGTTAGTGTATAACCATAAAGTAAGATAAATAATCACAACTAAATTAGCTTATACATTGATCCGAAAACAACTAAGTTAAAAGAATACCTTTTGTTGGTTCGAGATAAAATTCCACCCATAAATATATTGATCTCTAAGGTCTTCTTGTAATAAGGTGAGGAACCATTTTCAACTTTCCTTCGTTTCACTGTCAACAATAGCGAATGCTATCACATAAAAGTGTTTGTTTGCATCTTGACTTACAGTAGATAATAGTTGGCCCCCAAAGTATCCCTTCAAGAAGCAACCATCAAGACCGATTAGTTTTCTACACCCTGCTTTAAATCCCTTTTTACATGTATCTAAGAGATGTATAGCCTGTTAAACAGTGGAGGGGACTGAAGAATGGGTGTCACATCGAGAATGGTGGAGCTCCTTGGGTTACTCCTGTGGATCTCTGTCAAATAGTCCCTTAAATTGTTGTATTGTGCTCTCTCGTTACGAATCACATGCTCCCTTGCTTCCTTGAGGACCCTATATACCATCTTCCCATTAATAATAACGTTGTAGTCGATTTTAATGTGCTCATAAGCCTCACTCAGGGTCATGTGAGGCTGAGTTCGAAGCCTCTTTTCCAGCTTCTTGGCCACCCACTTCTGATCTGCCATGTTACTTCTGAATTCTCTGGCACAAGTGTGATAAGGAGTATAAATCTTGATTTGGTAACTCTTAAGCTGATTATTCCATGCACAGTAAATTAGCCATGGACAAGGATTTCTTTTGGCATTACCAGTTCCTTCACTAGCCACATTCATAGTTCCAACATTCACATCCCCAGCATCCACTTTGGCAGCCTCATTTGTTATAGTCTCTTCAGTCACATCAGCTTTATTCACATCTCCTTCATGCTCATCTAAAGCATTACTTTTCTCATTTGTAGCCGCAGTAGAAGATGTATTCCCCTCCCCCTTTAGCTTTCTTGGCTTTTTAATCTTCTCTATCCAATGTTCAGAATCATATCTAACCCTCCTTTGATCATTCTTTATATACCTAATTTTTCTCCTCTCAAAAGTACATGATCCTTAAGAGCATTCTTAAAACTTTCAATTGTGGCAAACTCCATTTCCAGCTCAAAGTATACCTCCCCAAATTTAACACCTTCATTAAATTGAGAGAATTCATACCTATCTCTCTCATATTCAAATCTTTTCAGAGTCAACAATGTCTCTGATTTATACTCAAAAATTGGATCTTCTTCAATATTTTTCTTAGTCTTATCTTCATCACTGCTGTTGGTAGGATCAACAGCACTGACAGCCCCAGAATTTGGCAATCCAGCCTGTGTTCTAACAGTGTTTAGCCCATTTACAGTTGGGCCAGATGAGGTTGACCCATGACCTTTTTGTCTAGCATTATTTGGAGCCCTAGTGTTGGGCCTAGCAGCAACAGCAGCCCTAGACTTGTTTGGGCCTGCATACTCTTATCTAGAACCAGTAGTCCCATTAGTGTTTGTCTTGGCAGTTTTTTGGACACCCACACTTGGCTTAATTGTACTTAGTCCAACTGTAGCTTTCTTATTCTCTATTGAAGCCTTCCTTCTTGCACCTATATTCCTCTGTGAAATCTTCTTTCCTACACCATCCTTTGTTTTTTTTTTCATCTTTTCTAGTATTTCTCTTCACAATCAAATAGTCTGGGTCACTATCTTCATACTCAAATCCTGTTGGGGTGGTTGTAAAACCCGGTTAATTAACGGCTACTTAACCTATAAATGAGAATTTATTCTAGAAAGCCCAAAATGTAATTTTTATGGCTAAATGCGATAGAGGAGACCGAGACAAGAATTTTGGTACCAATTTCATAGAATTCGGACCAAGATTGGACCGAACGGGCCAAACCGGGCCAATTAGACCCAAAGTGGGCCCTTGGCCCAACACAACTTAACCAAAACCCTAGTTTTCAGCACTCTCTCTCCTCATTTGTTACACACACAAGCTGAAATTAGAGAGAAAGGGAGGAAGAACACTCTCTCAAGTTCTCTCCCTTGCTTAATCTTCAAACCACCATAACTTTTGATCTAGAGCTCCGATTCCCGCTCCGTTTGCGGCCACGCGTTCACCGCGGAGAGCTCTACAAAACCTATACCGTCAATCTTGAGGTAAGCCACACTTTGCTGTTCGAAATTCCAGCCCTTATTTTCGAGTTTCATGGGTGAAATATTGAGATTTTGGGTTCTTTGATGTTATAGGACCCAACTCTCTTGAAGAAGAAGGTTAATCTTGTCTCCTTGGACCTTGGGTGTGGTAAGATTATCAACCCTAGTGTAATTTGTGATTTTATGATGTTTGGGTTTTGAGATGTTGTGTATGGGTATGATGGTTGTGGCTTAGGTTGTGTGTGTGTGGATATTGGAGCTTGATTGGTGATTTTGAAAAGCTTGGAAAGGGTTTGGTGGTGAAAAATCTGTTCTTGGAGGTGTTGAGGCCTTGAGAGCTTGTGGATAAGTGATTTGGAAGTGCTCCGGTGGAGCTTGGGAAAATCGGCTAAGGTATGGTTTCGGTTTCCCATATCTAATATGTAATGTGGTAGGAAATACTTAGGCTAGAGGCCCTAAGATAGGCATTGAA
>NC_029776.3:99251217-99253509 GCF_000817695.3 Arachis duranensis
ATGTCAATCTCCGCTATGTTGGTATGAAGCTGGAGAGAAAAGCTTGTTAGGGCCGGAAATGATAGCTGAGACTGCTGAACAAGTCGAGAAAATCCGTGATAGGATGCTTACGGTGCAGAGTCGTCAAAAGAGTTACGCCGATCAGAGGCGAAAGCCCTTAGAATTTGAGGAAGGAGACCATGTCTTCCTTAAGGTTACTCTGACCACGGGAGTAGGTAGGGCGATTAAAGCAAAGAAGTTGAATCATCGATACATTGGTCCATTTCAAATCCTGGAGAGGGTTGGACCGATGGCGTATCGGATGGCTCTACCACCTCATCTTTCGAACCTGCACGACGTATTTCACGTGTCGCAGCTTCGGAAGTACACTCCTGATGCTAGTCGCAGCTTCGGAAGTACACCCCTGATGCTAGCCATGTGTTAGAACCTGAGTCGGTTCAGTTAAGGGAAGATTTGACGCTTCCAGTGACTCCAGTCAGAATTGATGATACTAGTATTAAACGGTTGAGTGGAAAAGAGGTTTCATTAGTCAAAGTGGCATGGAGTCGAGGCGGTGTTGAGGAACACACTTGGGAACTCGAATTGGAGATGCGAACGGATTATCCGCATTTATTCTCAGGTAATTGCATTTGAATTTTGTGGGCAAAATTCCCAATTAGGTGGGTAGAATGTAAAACCCGGTTAATTAATGGCTACTTAACCCATAAATGAGAATTTATTCTAGAAAGCCCAAAATGTGATTTTTATGGCTAAATGCGATAGAGGAGACCGAGACAAGAATTTTGGTACCAATTTCATAGAATTCGGACCAAGATTGGACCGAACGGGCCAAACCGGGCCAATTAGACCCAAAGTGGGCCCTTGGCCCAACACAACTTAACCAAAACCCTAGTTTTCAGCACTCTCTCTCCTCATTTGTTACACACACAAGCTGAAATTAGAGAGAAATGGAGGAAGAACACTCTCTCAAGTTTTCTCCCTTGCTTAATCTTCAAACCACCATAACTTTTGATCTAGAGCTCCGATTGCCGCTCCGTTTGCGGCCACACATTCACCGCGGAGAGCTCTACAAAACCTATACCGTCAATCTTGAGGTAAGCCACACTTTGCTGTTCGAAATTCCAGCCCTTATTTTCGAGTTTCATGGGTGAAATGTTGAGATTTTGGGTTCTTTGATGTTATAGGACCCAACTCTCTTGAAGGAGAAGGTTAATCTTGTCTGCTTGGACCTTGGGTGTGGTAAGATTCTCAACCCTAGTGTAATTTTGTTGTTCTATGATGTTTGGGTATTGAGATGTTGTGTATGGGTATGATGATTGTGGCTTAGGTTGTGTATATGTGAATATTGGAGCTTGATTGGTGATTTTGAAAAGCTTGGAAAGGGTTTGGTGGTGAAAAATCTGTTCTTGGAGGTGTTGAGACCTTGAGAGCTTGTGGATAAGTGATTTGGAGGTGCTCCGGTGGAGCTTGGGAAAATCGGCTAAGGTATGATTTCGGTTTCCCGTATCTAATATGTAATGTGGTAGGAAATACTTAGGCTAGAGGCCCTAAGTTGTCAATGTGTGAGTTGAGGAGGCTTGATGTTGAATTTGATATATTTTGATTGATTTTAAAGAAAAGGGATGAAATTGGCATGTTTTGATTGATTTTGAAAAGAGTTGGAAATGACTTGTTTTAAAAATGGCACTTTATGGTTTTTATGAAAAACATGGTTTTTGGGCATATTTTGGTAGGACATAACTTGGACTACGGATCTCTATTTTGTGCCAAATCTATTTAGAAATGAAATTGGATCTGGGATGTCCGTGCCGTTCGAAGAACGGGTGCAAAACGATTTAAAATGAGGAAGTTATGTCCGTTGGAAGATTGGGGTTTAAATTGGTGAATTCTGCAGCTTTTAACTTAGAAAATTTTTAGCAGAATGACCCCTTGCGCGTGGGCGCACTTGGCGCGTGCGCGTCGATCTTCCAGAAAGCGCCATCCACGCGTGCGCGTGGTGTGCGCGGGCGCGCCGATTGTGCTGCACCCAATGCCCAGCCATTTTCCAGAAAGTTATGCCAGGACTGTGCTAGTGTTGTGCCTGGGGCACGAGAACACCCACGCGTACGCGTGGTTGACGCGTACGCGTCGATTGGCAAATTTTTAATCCACGCGTCAGCGTGCTTGGCGCTTGTGCGCCGATGAAGTTTTTGAGGCCATCCGCGCGTACGCCTGGCCCTGTTTTCATCCCAAAGTTGATTTTTGAATTTTAAAAGCCAAATTTCATACTTCTAAGCCTCCGATCTCACCACT
>NC_029776.3:99255560-99257204 GCF_000817695.3 Arachis duranensis
GGTGAAGCGTCGCATTGGTGGCAAGGTATCCGACGTCTTCTGCAGCAGGGTGATCACTATATCACCTGGAATGTTTTTCAAGAAGAGTTCTATAAGAAGTACTTTCCGACTTCTGCTAGGACAGCTAAGGAACTTGAGTTACTGCAGCTGAGGCAGGGTACTATGTCCATATCGGAGTATACTGACAAGTTTGAGGAGCTATTCAGGTTCTCTCGTATGTGCCAAGGGACTCCGGTGGAATATGAGGAATGGAAGTGTGTTAAGTATGAAGGGGGACTCCGGAGTGATATCTTCAGTTCAATGGGACCAATGGAGATTAGGACCTTCTCTGAGTTGGTAAACAAGTGTAGGGTTGCTGAAGAGTGTGTGAAAAGGGCAACCGCTGAGAAAGGGATTCACAAAGGTTCATTCCCACAGAACCGAGGGAAGAGCTTTGCACCTAGAGGTCCATCTTTCAAGAGGGGAAGCTCTTTCAAGAGGCCCAACAACAACAACTCCCAAGGAAAAAGGTATGGGAAGCAGCCTCAGAATGATCAAACTTGTACTAGGTGTGGAAGTCACCATCCGGGAGCACCATGCAAGACCGGATGGGGCTTGTGCTACAATTGTGGGAAAGCGGGACATAAAGTCGCAAATTGTCCGGAGAAGCAGAGACAAGGTGCTGGGAAAGCACAACAGACTGGTCGGGTGTTCACCACTTCAGCTGTAGGAGCTAAGGGATCCGAGACACTTATTCGAGGTAACTGTGAAATGGCTGGTCAAACTTTAAATGCTTTATTTGATTCGGGAGCATCACATTCATTCATTGCATTTGAGAAAGCCCATGAGTTAGGATTGAAGATTGTAACTTTAGGATATGATTTAAGAGTGTACAATGCTACCCATGAAGCCATGGTAACTAGGCTAGGATGCCCGGAAGTTTCCTTTAGGTTCAAGCAGCGTGATTTTATTCACAATTTAATCTGCTTGCCGATGATTGGTCTTGATCTTATCTTGGGATTGGACTGGTTATCTAAGAACCATGTTCTGCTAGATTGTTCTACAAAGTCGGTGTACTTTATGCCGGAAGATACAAAAGGGCCGGTCGTGGTGAATAATTATTACTTGAATTCGATGATGGTGAACTATTCTGGAACCGAATGTCAGGGTATCATGTTGTTAGCCGCGGGTGTTTCGGGTGATGATCAAAGGTTGGAACAGATTCCGGTTGTGTGTGAATTTCCGGAAGTGTTTCCTGATTATATTGATGAGTTTCCACCTAACCGAGAGGTTGAGTTTGCTATTGAATTGGTGCCCGGGATGGGACCAATCTCAAGTGCTCCTTATAGGATGTCACCGTTAGAGATGAACGAGCTAAAGTCCCAGTTAGAGGATCTGTTGGGAAAGAATTTTATACGACCAAGTGTCTCTCCATGGGGTGCTCCAGTGTTACTGGTGAAGAAGAAGGATGGGAGTATGCGACTCTGTGTGGATTACAGGCAGTTGAACAAGGTTACAATAAAGAATAAGTACCCATTGCCGAGAATTGATGATCTCATGGATCAGTTACAAGGAGCTGGAGTTTTCTCCAAGATCGATTTGCGATCCGGTTATCACCAGATAAGGGTGAGGGGTGAGGATATCCCTAAGACCGCTTTCAGGACT
>NC_029776.3:99257452-99259554 GCF_000817695.3 Arachis duranensis
GGCTTTTCACAGATAGCTTTGCCAATGACAAAGTTAACCCGTAAAGACACTCCGTTTGTTTGGACTCCTGATTGCGAGGAGAGCTTTCAGACATTGAAGGAAAAGTTGACCACTGCACCTGTGTTAGTGTTACCCGAGCCGAATGAGCCATTTGAGGTGTATTGTGATGCCTCATTGAAGGGTCTAGGGTGCGTGCTGATGCAGCATTGTAATGTGGTGGCGTATGCCTCACGACAGTTGAGACCTCATGAAGTTAGTTACCCTACGCACGATTTGGAACTCGCTGCGGTTGTGTTTGCCTTGAAGGTGTGGAGGCATTACCTCTATGGGGTTAAGTTCTAAGTTTTCTCTGATCATAAGAGCTTGAAGTACCACTTTGATCAGAAAGAGCTTAATATGAGGCAGAGAAGGTGGATGGAATTGTTGAAGGACTACGACTTTGAGTTGAATTACCATCCGGGAAAAGCGAATGTAGTGGCGGATGCTTTAAGTCAAAAGTCATTATATGCAGCTTGGATGATACTTCAAGAGGAGAAGTTGCTCAAGGGATTTGAGAGTCTGAAAATTGATGCTCGAGAAGTATCCGGAACTTTGTGTTTGAGCCGATTAGAGATCTCAAGTGATTTTAAGTCCGAACTCCTAAAGGCTCATCAAAAGGATGAAGCGTTATGGAAGGTGTTACCGGCTATTGAGCAAGGAAAACAATAGAGGGTGTCAGAAGAAAAAGATGGGTTATGGAGATTCAAGGGTAGGATCATTGTGCCGGATGTTGGCACTTTGAGGCAAGATATTTTAAAGGAAGCACACAAAAGCGGATTCTCCATTCACCCGGGAAGTACTAAGATGTACCATGATTTAAAGGCGATGTTCTGGTGGCCGGGTATGAAGAATGATGTGGCGGAATATGTATTAAAGTGCTTAACTTGTCAAAAGGTAAAGATTGAACATCAAAGACCTTCCGGGATGTTGCAACCTTTAGAGATTCCACAATACAGGCATTCATCATATGCATACTATATGAATTGTTTGAGATTGCCTATTTGACTGCATATCACTTGCTAATTGTCTAAATGCCTTACTTGTTCCTAAATGTATATTTCTTGCTTGATATAACTGTGTTTGCTACATTATACCCCTGCTGGTGGTTGGGAGGTCTGAAGGAATTGGAAAGGGAAGTATTAGTTAGACTGAAGGATCTTTAGTCAGATGCCATTTATGGTTTAGCTTGTTTATAAGCTTTGATATTATTTGGAGGAAGTTCTAGGATTGCCTTCGGCTTTCCGCTATTATTATGTATTATATATGTGGAAGCTGTTACCATGCTGGGGACCTCTGGTTCTCACCCATGCGGATTTTGTGGTTTTCAGATGCAGGACGTGAGGTTTCCCGCTGAGGCATGCTGGAGACTTCCATATTTGCGAAGATCCTTTGTCCTCAGGGCTATGTTTTGGTTTATATGTTTTGCTTAGATACTTTTATCTCCATTAAATAATACAAACTGTGATGACTCCCCTTATGGGAGATTATGGAGAATAGGTTTTATGTATTTGTGTCCCTTTGGGTTTCCTTTGGGTTTTCCTTATTTTATCATATGTATATATTGTTATGCTCGGACTGGTTATCTTCGCAGCCGGATCTTGAGTCTTGATATTCCTATTTTTGACACTCCTTTGTATATATAATCTCGCGTAGGTTTATCCTTATTCGTTACGTTATCGATCGGAGTGTTGCGCTTTCGAGTTGCGATTTTTGTTTACCCCTTTTTCTACAAAGGCTCCTAGTTATAATCAATCATTCATACTACTATACGTACTAAATTTTTATTTTTAGAGATTGTAATACCTTGCCATCTCTGAATTATGACTTAAGCATAAGACTATGTATGGTAGGGTGTTACATTATGGTATCAGAGCAGTTCGTTTTGCTCCAGGTTGAGACTTGATACTCTGTTGACCCTATGTCGTAAGTGTGGCCGGGCACTGTGAAAGACCCGGATGAGCTCGGCCCCGTAAATATTTACCAGTGAGGGTGATGGATATAGATCATGATTATGATCAAGTTTATGATGAGTATAACTCGAGTTGGGGATGCATGACAGAGGG
>NC_029776.3:99260657-99260880 GCF_000817695.3 Arachis duranensis
TTTGAAGCACTAGACTTCTGATATTGAGACTGATCAACTTAATATCGATTGTTTGGTGTGTATAGGAACCAGATGGCGCCTTGTGGATGCGGTAGAGGTAATGCGAGAGGTCGTACGAATGCTCGTGCACCGGAGAATAACCCTAATGACCCAGTGAACTTTATGACTGCATTGGAGAACATGGCTGCTGCTATGCAAGCCACTGCTGAGGCTCTTGGTCAAC
>NC_029776.3:99267731-99275678 GCF_000817695.3 Arachis duranensis
GGGTTGGCTCTATAACCGACAGATGATATCATCAGCCACTAGGGACAGGCATTCATCATATGCATACTATGTGAATTGTTTGAGATTGCCTATTTGACTGCATAATACTTGCTAATTGTCTAAATGCCTTAATTGTTCCTAATTGTATATTTCTTTGTCTGATATAACTGTGTTTGCTACATTATACCCCTGCTGGTGGTTGGGAGGTCTGAAGGAATTGGAAAGGGAAGTATTAGTTAGACTGAAGGATCTTTAGTCAGATGCCATTTATGGTTTAGCTTGTTTATAAGCTTTGATATTATTTGGAGGAAGTTCTAGGATTGCCTTCGGCTTTCCGCTATTATTATGTATTATATATGTGGAAGTTGTTACCATGCTGGGGACCTCTGGTTCTCAACCATGCGGATTTTGTGGTTTTCAGATGCAGGACGTGAGGTTTCCCGCTGAGGCATGCTGGAGACTTCTAGACTTGCGAAGATCCTTTGTTCTCGGGGCTATGTTTTGGTTTATATGTTTTGTTTAGATACTTTTATCTCCATTAAATAATACAAACTGTGATGACTCCCCTTATGGGAGATTATGGAGAATAGGTTTTATGTATTTGTGTCCCTTTGGGTTTCCTTTGGGTTTTCCTTATCTTATCATATGTATATATTGTTATGCTCGGACTGGTTATCTTCGCAGCCGGATCTTGAGTCTTGATATTCCTATTTTTGACACTCCTTTGTATATATAATCTCGCGTTGGTTTATCCTTTTTCGTTACGTTATCGATCGGAGTGTTGCGCTTTCGAGTTGCGATTTTTGTTTACCCCTTTTTCTACAAAGGCTCCTAGTTATAATCAATCATTCATACTACTATACGTACTAAATTTTTATTTTTAGAGGTCGTAATACCTTGCCATCTCTGAATTATGACTTAAGCATAAGACTATGTATGGTAGGGTGTTACAGTGGTCTTTATGGTTCATCCTTTGTCGTTTCATACCCGTCATCATTAGACTCTTCCTCAACATCTACATCAGCATCAAAGTCCAAATTGATGTCCTCTAGTGGAGTAACCATTATCGGATGATCGAACGATAAATAAAACTCATCAATCTTCTGGTTCATCTGTTTATTCTCACGCAAATTATTAATCTCCAAATCTCCTTTTACAGGGTGCAGCCCCCTCTCCAAGTCAGGAGCCTTAGGATCAAACCAGTATATAGCCTTGTAATCCAAATAGCCCAAACCTTTTAACAGAATTTTCAGGTCAAAGAAGCATATGAGGTCAATATCCATCTTTAGAATTTGTCAACTTTTCCATTAATATATAGAAAAATTTCCTTGTTATCCCTTACAAAATGTCCACCGTGGTAAAAAATAGGAACTATATAATCCTCCATTTAACTGCAAGTACAACATACTTGAAATCATCAAACCCTAAACTACTCTATTTTGAGAATTTTTATAAATGAACCCTAACAAACCATTATACAATCACAACATAACAACAAACCATTATACTCTATAATTGTCACAAAACAGAAACTCAAAACCCAAAATACTCTGTAATGGTGACATTCACCATTGTACTTAACTAAATCAAAATTCCATAAATATAATCAACATAAGAAGAGAATACAAACTCACCTTCCTCAATGAGCATGTTCAACTGTCGTTACATCCACTTCACTGGGTCATGCGCACCAATCGTTGCTGCCGTTTCAAGAGCGACGTGTCAACAGAGTCACCCAATGCTAGCGTTGGTGATTGAATTCTTCAACGATAGTAACAATGGTGCTCTGGGAGATTAAGTGTGATGCAATAACATCCACCTTCTCTGTAAAAGTTTGAAGAATGTAAGGGGTTTGGTTTATATTCGAGTAGAAAGGGGTTGAGGTAGAGGAGAAGAAGCGCAATCTTGTGTCTCCCACAAAAACGCAACGTTTGGTGCCAAGTCCTAAACGGCGCCGTTTTGATGAGGTGGCTGGGGACTAATTTGTCCTTCTATGATACTTGTACATATTGCTGGACACGTTGGAGAGTAACTGTGCCACTTTAGTTTTTTTCGGTGGCATAAAATGGAGAAATGGATCTGGAGATTATTTTGGTCGCTGGAGAAAAACTATAGAGATTGATTTGTATATTAATTTTTTTTTTGGACTAAAACATTGGATTTTAGAATCCTCAGGGACTAAAAAAATTGAAAGATACCGTAATAAGAATCAATTGGAAGAAAAAACTCATATACAGTGTGATAAAATTTATGATAAATAAATAGGATGTGAATAATATTAATTGGTATATTAATTTGTTGATAAAAAATAAAAGTGTGTTTGTTTATGACTTTGCTTTTAGGGTTTAAGTTTTAAGAATTATTATTTAGATTTTAGGAATTATAGTTTAGGGTTTAGAATTAAGATTTTAGAGTTTGTGGTTTATGGTTTAATAGTTTAGCTTTTGGATTTATGATTTAGTGGTTTAAGCTTAGTGTTTAGGTTTACTTATGATTTTGGGTTTAAAGTTATTACGTAGGGTTTAAAGTATAAGAATTAGGATTTAGAGTTTAGGGTAGAGGGATTTAGTGGTTAAAGTTTTAGGATTTAGACTTAAGTAATCGAACGGTTTAAGATTTTGAGTTTAAAATTATTATTTAGAGTTTAGGGCATAAGAATTAGGGGTTGGAGTTAGGAGTTGGGATTTGGAGTTTAGGTTTGGAATTTAAAATTTAAGAATTATGATTTGAAAAATAGGATTTAGAGTGAACAATTCAAGAATTTATGGGATTTATATTTAAGATTTATTAGAAATAACAAGTGTTATTGTTTTATTAAAGAAATCACAATGATAGATTAAGCATCTAGCTTTGATATAATATTAAATGAATTTATCATGTAACTTTGGCAATTCTTACAAATTTTTGTTAAAATTAAAATAATTTTCTTTTACTGTTTGATAATGCTTTTAATTTTAAAAATAAAAATAAAAGATATTGTTAAAATATAAAAGAACGTGGTCTTATTAATTTTTGTAATATTTTTTAAGTATTACTAAAATTATATATTATTAAAAGTTGTTACAAGTATTATATTTTGAAAGAATATAATCTTTAGTTTAATTATAAGTGTGAGACAATTTTATTTTGAAATTATATATTATATTTTGAAAGAATATAATCTTTAGTTTAATTATATTTTGAAAGAATATAATCTTTCGTTTCAGAGAAAATGGCAGCAAGAAACCAAACAAAAGACCTTAAGTGTGCCACACATCTCCTGAGTGATAAGTTCAGAAACATGACTGAGGAGAAGAAGGCGATTGTGAGGGATCTCGGATTCGGTGGGTTGATGTACATCCCACCACTAAGGGTGGATCACCAACTCTTAAGGGAGCTGGCAAACAACTTCAAACTTGGGGAGAACAGACTGAAGACAGGATATGGTTCTTTCCAAATAACACCAAAAAAATAGGTCATGCGCTTGGCATCAATGCAACAGGTAACTAGCTTAAAATTATAGATGTATATTAAGTTGTTGCTTGGGTGTATTTAAGTTGATGCTTAGGTGTATTTGAACCGACTTGGATACTTTGTTGTCTTCCTTTTTGTAGGAGATCTATTTCCTGAGAAAGTTGAGTATAAGAAACTTTCTGATGATGACAAAATAATTTATAGAAGATTCCAGGGTAAGACCCTCAAAAGTCTTACCGATGCAATGATGGAAATCGGCGTTGGCAACGAAGAGGAACGCCTGATGTTCAAGAGGATATTCATCCTCTACATACAGATGGCGTTCCTTTTGCCAATGACGATAAACAAAATATCGCCCGTGCACCTGACCCCAATTTTTAAGATGGACGGCATATCGGAGAGAAACTGGGGGGGCATGTTTTGACCTTCATGGTCAAGGGCATCACAGACTACCAGGAGAAGAAGAAGAAGAAGGCAATTAATGGCTGCCTCTTCGCCCTGATGATAATCTACTTTCATCTTTCAAAAACCAAAGGCAAGAACAGGGCTAAAAGACCACCAAAGCCCTGGATTGCCAACTGGACTAAGGAGTAGTTGGTGGAAAGAATGACTGCAGAAAGAGAGGAAATTTTGGCAAGTAAACATAATAAGTTGGGTGTATTTTATTTACCTGAATGCTGCTAACTAAAATATCTCATGTTTCAGGGGATTGTGAAGATGGCAGAGACAAGAGAAAAAATAAAAAAAAAAAGAAAAAAACAAGAAATCAAAAAAACAAAAAAAGGAAGGCGAGTCCAACATCGTCTTCGGAGACAGAAACTACTGACAGTGACACTTCTACCTCTGAGTCTGAGACTCAAGAAGACTCAGAGGATTCAAGAAGAAAACACCCCAGCAAAAAGGGGAAAAAGTATGTACCATACTTGGGTGTAATTTCTTTTTCGAGTTGGGTGTATTTTGTTTGATAACGTTGGGTGTATGTAGTTTATTAAGCAGGGTGTGTTTCGTTTGCTGCGTTGGGTGTATATTGTATATTCAGTTGGGTGTATCTTGTGAATTCATTTGGGTGTATTTTTAGTATGTTCTAAATGATGATTATTTGCCTTCCAGAATGGACTCCAGAAAAAGAAAGCAGAGGCAAGAAGAGTCAGATTCTGATTTAGAATCTGAATCTGAACCAAGTGATGAGTAATGTCCTGAAATTATTACTCCTTTCTTTTGGCTTCATTATAAAGATTTCGTGTATTAACTGAAGTGTCTATTATTAACTTATAGGAGCGAAGAATCATCACCTGCGGAGAAGGAGAAGAAAAAGAAAAAAACAAAAACAACACCAAAAAAGTAAGCATTTCTTTGGATAATATTCTGTGATAAAATTAATTTTTTATTTCTGATTGGTACTCTTTTTTTTCACCCAGAACACAACAAAAAAAGAAAAAAGTTGTTGTGGAGGATTCACCTCCTGAAGAAGATCAATACTTTGACGGGTACAGTACCTCGTAAGCTATATTACAGTCTATCATCGTAATTATTTTTGTTAACATCTTATTTTATGAATGTAGTGAGAGATATAAAATATCAAGTGACGAACTCGATGAATTGCTAAGGAAAAACGTTGATAAATCTGCTGCAGAGGGGTATGTCTTGCTGGGCTGTGTATTTGAGATTTTGGTGTGTTTTGTTTGCTAATAATTGTATCTTGTTTCACAGGGAGAACCAAGCTGACCTGCGATCGACAGAAGGTCACTATGTGTCCTCTAAAACGTAAGAAGCTTTATTATTTAATAAAATCTTGTTATCATGATTTGGATGTATTTTGTGGAACCATTTGGGTGTATTTTGTGGATCAAGTTGGGTGTATGTTGTTTACTAAGTTCATCGTAATTATTTTTGTTAACATCTTATTTTATGAATGTAGTGAGAGATATGAAATATCAAGTGACGAACTCGATGAATGGCTAAGGGAAAACGTTGATAAATCTGCTGCAGAGGGGTATGTCTTGCTGGGCTGTGTATTTGAGATTTTGGTGTGTTTTGTTTGGTAATAATTGTATCTTGTTTCGCAGGGAGAACCAAGTTGACCTACGATCGACAGAAGGTCGCTATGTGTCTTCTAAAACGTAAGAAGCTTTATTATTTAATAAAATCTTGTTATCATGATTTGGATGTATTTTGTAGAACCATTTGGGTGTATTTTGTGGATCAAGTTGGGTGTATGTTGTTTACTAAGTTGGGATATTTCGTTTGTTTTGTTGGGTGTATATTGTCCATTCGGTTGGTT
This sequence comes from Arachis duranensis, assembly GCF_000817695.3. NCBI lineage: Eukaryota > Viridiplantae > Streptophyta > Magnoliopsida > Fabales > Fabaceae > Arachis > Arachis duranensis. Next base: position 99,273,466 of record NC_029776.3, read on the forward strand.
GTATCTTGTGCATTCATTTGGGTGTATTTTATACCTGTATCTTATTTTGTCTGAATAACATGAAATCTGTTTAGACTACCGACTGTGAACTTGGGAAGTGATGATCCTTCCTCTCAAGGACGCACAGAACAGAGTAGTGTAAACCAGCCGTCACAGAGCATGTAATTTCTCTTTCAAATAACCGTTACTTTTGTTCTTCTATTACCTTCTACTTCTAATGCTGTATATATTTTTTTTAGAAAAAAAAGCCCTTTATTATTTTATTCAAGAAAAAAAAGGCAGCAAAAAAAAAGCAAAAACTGCAAGTATGTAAGTTCTCAAAAAACAAAGCCCGTCTTCTTTTTGAATTGTTCGGGTGTATTTTTTGACCTTCTTTGGGTGTATTTTAGGTTGACTCTGACTGATTCGAATATGATGGTTGTGAGGGAACAAACACCGTCGGAAGCGCTTGCAGTGTGAGTTTTCCAAGAATATTTCAACCTTAGAACCTTATTATTTTCAAATACGTTGTTAACCTTTCATTTTTCTTCTTGTTTAGAGTCCCGATCCAGGTTTTTGTGCCGGCATCCCAAAAAACCACTGAGACAGATTTTGAACCAACTCCTATGCTACAGATTGAAGGGACTACAGAAACATAAGAAATAGTATTAGGTGTATATTTGTTTAGAGTTTGGGTGTATATTTGCTAACAGTTTGGGTGTATATTGTTCCTGATCAATTTTTTTTTACGCCATGATTAATTTTGTGTAATTGTGCAGCACTCCTGAAACCCCCAAACAACTTCAAGAAACCACACCCACGCTTCCCCCAGCTCCAACTAAAATGTAAGTTCATCAGACTAAAATCAATCTTTGCTTATCATCCGAATATTCTTATTCTTACTCTTATTCTTATACATCATGACGCAGTCATCCAGCCGCAGAAGACGCTGCTGCCCTGTTGATGATAGCACGGACAGCAACCTATGTTCCTAAAATAGATCCAGGGATGCCATCATTCAGCCTTGGATTGACTGATTCAAGCCAGGAGGGGGCATCAACGCAGGAGACAGAAAGGGAAAAATCTCCAGAAACTGCAAATTTGCTAGAACAATTAGACAATTTGGTCCAAAAATTAGCAAGTAGTGCGGCGAAGGGAAAAAACGAAAGTCCACAAATTCAGAGGGAGACTGGGGGAGAAAGTTCTGCAAAGTTTGAAACTCCTGGGGGAATAAATCAAATTCCAGATGATATGAAACAAAAGTGCTACATCTGGAGGACGAGACTGAAGGAAGACGCAGATGGCAATACTAACGAGTATGAGGAGATATGCACTCTGATTGGCCAAGGAGAATACATTTTGATAAGAATGCACCTTGCATCCCTCCAGGCAAAAAGTGATATAGAATCTCAGGTAATATTGGAATAACATTAATGTTTTTACACCAAAGTCAACTGCAATGTTTATTAATGTAAAATTGATTTCGGCATATATTTCTAGATTGTATCTGCCATCTGCCTCATCCTCAACCAGAAAAATGAAAAGAGGTTTCAGGAACAAATATACTGTCTCCCCCTCCGATATTGTGGTAAGTGTTACTTCTACGAACTTTGTGTGTATTTTCTGTATTGATTTGGGTGTATTTTTTAGCTTCGATTGGGTGTAAGTTGTGTATTTTCAGTATTTCATTTCTTGTTTCGCAATTCTTGCAAAGCATGGCACTTTCGGATCACCCAAAGGGGGAATTCATATCACCGAAAACGAAAAAGGAATTCACGGTGGAAGCCTACCCGAGTTTCATTCCCTTCATAGATAGAAAAAAATTAACTTCGCATCCATATGTAAGTTTTCGTTTGCTAAATTTGTTAGTACGCTTATTTACTTATATGCCAAATAAAATAACACACTGTTGAAATGTGGCAATCCTTCAGATTTTTGCTCCTGTTTGCCACTCGGGGCATTGGTGGTTATGGCTGATAAATACAACAAAGCAAAAATGTCAAATACTTGACCCGCTACACAAAAAAGCTCCAAGCGATGAGAGAAAGGACATTAATAAATTCACTGTAAGTTGCCTCTGTCTTCTTTACTTTAATAGATAGGTCTATTTCGTTAGTTGTGTTGGGTGTATATTGTCCATTCAGTTGGGTGTATCTTGTCCATTCATTCGGGTGTATTACTGATTTGTTTTGGTATTTAAGGGATATGTATTTTCAAGATTGATAACATATGCC
>NC_029776.3:99276065-99280807 GCF_000817695.3 Arachis duranensis
AATCCAACTGCTGGGTAGTTTGTAAATTGAACAAATGATGTAAATATTTGCCATTTATCAACAACTTCTATTCCATGTATAATTTTTTCCCATAGTTAAACTATCTGTGCTGGTAAACTGTCTGTGATGTATTCAATAGCTGTATTACAGGTGGTAAAATATGAAGCAAAAAATCAAGGCATATATAAACGCAAATTATAAACTGTTACACCCAACGCAAGTCTAATAATACACCCAAGATTACATAAAATATACACCCAACTGTCTATGCTATATTCAAAATGTATGAATTACATGTACTAAAATATGAAAAAAAACATCAAATGAAATATACACCCATAACCTGCGAATTTTTACAGCTTTTGTTCTATATGTATCTATATATGTGTCTATATGTAAATTGTGAATTAACAAAAATACACCCAAAAGAACAGTGCTTTTACACCCATATTCTATAAAACTATACACCCAAGGAGTTACCCCCTGCTGCTGGTACCCTGAAATGATAATTCATAACGTGTCCTTGATATTGGCTGGAATTTGAATGCGCCGCTGATGCAGCATCAAACAGGTTTATCTGAATATAACACTCACACATTAGCTAAACTATTAACGAGAAAAATAAACTCAATCGCCACAAATTTAAAGAACATTACTTTTACCTCGCTTAAAACTTTCGTCTTCTTCTTCTTTGTGGCATTTGCAATCTATTTCTCCAGCTTTGAACCTAGCCTGTTTTTTGGACGTCCTCTTGTTCGAATCCTTGGCGGGCTTTGAAGCTCGTTAACGGATTCCAAGTTGGCGTCTTCGTGGGATAAAGAAGATGTCCCCTTCCTTTTGGCTTTTAATGCTTCCATCTCGGCCATGACGTTATCGTACGCACAGTGCAGAATTGCAGTCAGCTCCTCCGATTCGGAGGTAAATTCGCAAATATTTTGCGAACAAAAAACCAATTGGTCGAACCTCTTGCTTCTTGGCTCCATTAGTGGCTCGTCGTGGCTGCTCTTGATGTGTGTGTGTCACCTCTTTACCTTTTTGCTCCATCGTTCCAGTATATATCTAGGGGACACTTGGCTTACTTGTTCGAAGCTTAACACGCTTAGTGCGTGACGGCACAGTATCCCTCTCGACTCGAATAATAAACATTGGCATTTTACCCCGGCTGCAACTAAGTCGTAGGTAACCGCAAACTTGTTGAATATTGAGCTGGAAACTTGTTCTCCGACTTCGTATATTGAATAGCCTAGAGCGAAATTCTTTAATCTGGTGATGCAATTCGCCTTTTCTCTGAATTGCGCTTGGACTTCCCTAAACTTTGCATGAGTGTACGCATCTTGAAACTGAGCTTCAATGGAGGATTTGGTTGCACATGGTATGACCATATGAAAATCTGCAGCATCTGATTCTCTCTCTGCTTGCTCCCTGCTTCCGAGGCAATTATCGTATTGTTTGACGAACTGAATAAGCGAGCTGTTCCGGGTGATGTACTTATTAAAAAATGAATGCATGCTCTCGCTCCTTTGTGTGCTTCTCATCCCTGCCCAGAAGTGGTGATCCAGATAGATAGGAACCCATATGTGACGGTCTTCGTACAGATCTGCATAATACACCCAAACACAGACTGTAAAATACACCCAAAAGAACATACAATTTACACCTCTGCTGCAGATTTTAAAAACACATTACCTGAAAGCCACTTGTTGTCCGCAAGACCAAAATTTAGCAGAAAATCGTTCCAATTCCTATCGAATGAGTCTTTGCTATAAGAGTCCCAAACAACATGGCTCATTTCTTGTTCGATATCGGCATGTCCCTTGTACCCGTTTAATTTGCTTGGAATCTTCTTCATGATGTGTCAAATATACCAGCGGTGAACTGTTGTTGGCATACAGGCCTCTAAAGACCTTTTCATTGATGCGCACTGATCGGTGAGAAACCCTTTCGGAGCGTTTCCTCCCATGCAACGAAGCCATCATTGAAATAACCATTTGAATGATTCAATTTCTTCGTTCTTCATCAAAGAGCATCCGAGAAGTGTTGACTGACCGTGGTGATTCACCCCGACAAAAGAACCACAGACCAAATTATACCTGAAACAAATTATCATGGTCCAGAATGCAAAATCATTAGGTACACCCCAACAAATGCTTAGAATACACCCAATGAAATAGCCAATATACACCTCTGCTGCGGATTCGTAAAAATAAATTAATTTAGCATCATAAACAGGGACAGTTTGTTACCTGTTTGTATTGTAGATGGTGTCGAATGAAATGACGTCTCCGAAATATTCACAGGCGGCTCTGCTTCTTGCTCTCCGAAATACTCAAAGGCAGCTCTACTTCTTGCATCGGCCTAAAAAGTCAGCTTAATCGATTGATCCTTCTCGAGTTCAAGCTCAAAAAAGAAATTCTGATTCTTCTATTTCATTCTTAACAAATATTTCCCGAATTCTTTTGCATCTTCTTGTTCGGAAACATTCCGCACTTCCCTGGTAATGTAATTCCTCACGTCCTTTTCGATAAAATTTAGCTCGCGGTGACCCCCGGCAGCCACAACAAATGATTGGTAGGTTTTGCTTGGTCTGATACCGGCCTCCTCGTTATTCTCTATCGTACGACGAATGGACATGCTTAGTTCCATGTGTTGTTTGAGCATCTCTGCTTTGCTTGGACAGCAGGGGTGTGAATGATCCAGCACAACCTTTGAAATGATCCAAGTACCGACATCCTTCAATGTGTGTATATAAATTCTTGCAGGACAGTTTAAACCGGCTGTCGGATTAGTCTTCTCGGTCGAAGATATTTTAGATTTCCATTTTCCCTCTCTGCTACATGTAATCAATTGATTCTTAATCTCGTTTCTCTTCCTATTTGTGCTCCGAACTCTTGTAGAGAAACCTGCAGCCTTGGCGTAGTTCCTGTAAAATTTTCCAGCATCTTCAAGGGTGGTAAAGGTCATTCCGACCTTCGAAACAAGCTCGTCATCAACAACCGAGAGAGGCTGCACAATACACCGTGTCAGAACTGTGAATACACTAATTCCAGGTAATTAATCACAACTAATACATTGAATCGACAGATTCATGTTAACGTGTTACTTTCACAATCAATGTTCAGCAATTTTTCAACTACACAATGCTATACAAATTACTGAAAGAAAATTCATACTAATCCTATGTAAATCAAACCTCAAGAACTTCGTTAGATTCAAATTCATAATCCACTTCGCCTGGATTCAGCTGACAATCTTCATTTGAATGATCCATTATCTTCAAAACGAGTTCAAACTTTGATTTCAGAAAACAACAAATCAAAATAGAAAACGAAGCTCGAGTTGCAGAGAGAGAAAAAGGTAACGTAAACGGAGAACATACCAGTGAGAAAAGGAGAGGAAAAGAACGATGGAGAAGAAGGAGGGAAGACGCGCGAGAAGAAGAACAACCAAATCTCAAAAATCGAAAACGAAGAAGGAAACAAATATTTTAAATTTGATAGTTAGATATACGCGGGATGTTATATAGCGCGTGTAATCAACGTACGTGGAACAGCGCGTATTTTGATTTTATTGTTTAATGAACTTGTAAAGCATACAAGCCCTAATGGCTTGTATGCAGAGCTTTTCCCTTTTTATATGTACATTTTGAAATGTAACTTCAATTTCAGATGTATTCATAATTTATTTTGTGTACAATTATATTATTTAGATGCGCTGCAAAGTTTTAATATAATATTTTAAATGTGTTTAGAACACATTTAAAATAATAATAAATAACAAAATTAACTTATCAACTAAACAATATCATTTTTTCTCTTTCTTATCTAATTATATTTTAGCTCTATATGATTGTATTTGAACATTATTTTTTCTTTCTTTTTCGAGTAATTATTTTTTGTGGTAATTTTTTTAATTATTTTATATATATATTCATAACACATCTAAAATAATAAGATAACACATAAAATACTTTTGGTACACATTCAAAATATATTTAAATTTGTGTGTTATATTTTTTTAACATAAATTATTTTTTAACACATTCAAACTAATAAGATAATACACAAAATACTTTTAGTACAATTCAAAATTCATTCAAATCTGTGTTTATATTTTTCTTAATATAAATAATTTTATAACACATCCAAAATTATAAAATTGCACATTAAATAATTTCTTAATACATGCAAAACCCATCCAAATATAATTGTGTTAATTACTCTTGTTAATTAGAATCGAAAAAATCATATATACCAATCTTAAAACCAAAAAAATTGATTTTGATAGTATTATTTTCATTTTAATTTAGTTAGAGTTTAATTTTGGTTTGTTATTTTTGTTTTGTTAAGTTTAAATTTAAATTTAAATATTTTAACTTTGAAAAGATATAATTTTAAATTTTAAATATATGAGAGAATATTTGAGACATAATATTTAAAAATAAGTATTACAATAGATAATAATGGGTTAAAGTATGAATTATATGGATACCTAGTTACACGTTAAAAAACACAGAGAAAATGGATACTAAATTAAATACCCAAGATATACTCGGTAAGAAATTAGACCTCAGTGTACTCAAAATATATACAATAATACGAATATATTTATTTGTATTGATTTTACACCTATTTTAATTTAGATGTATTTAAAATTTTAAATTGTTAGTTTTTAATTGAAAACTTTATATATCTTTATTTTTTTTAAAATTGAATATATAAACATAATTGATAAAACATGTACAA